>NC_090923.1:995063127-995140627 GCF_040938575.1 Ambystoma mexicanum | reverse complement strand
CAAGCGCTCTCAGCTTCCTATCTTCCACAGCTCCTCCGGAATCTGCTGCCCCTCCTGATCTGCATCTGGAGCCAATCCACGGAATCTCTGCCATTGAAAACGAGATAATGCATCAGCGATGCCATTATCCTTCCCTGGCACATGTGTTGCCTTAAACACCACATTCCATTCCATACAACGCAGGACAAATTCTCTCATCAGTCTTGCCACCCTCTGATCCCTAGCTGACTGTCTGTTTACCACATGTACCACGCATTCGTTGTCGACATTGAAGTTCACCTTCTTGTTTTGCAACTCCTTCCCCCACAACTCCAATGCTACTAGTAATGGAAAAAATTCAAGGAATGCTATACTCCTCCCTTCCTTCAACCATCTCTCCGGCCACTTTTCAGCACACCATTTCTCCCCCCAAAACACCCCAAAACCACCGGCCCCCGCTGCATCCGAGAGTATCTGAACTTCCCATGTCACCGGGTCTCCCTGCAACCACATTGACATTCCATTGAAACTCTCCAAGAAGCGCAGCCAAATTCTGCAATCCTCCCTCACTGCCCCCGATACTCTTATCCGATGATGTGGGCACTTTGCTCCCGCCATGGCCCTTGCCATGTTCCTGCAAAACGTCCGCCCTGGGGCCACCACCTTACATGCAAAATTCAGATGCCCCACCAATCTCTGCATCTCCACCAGCATCATTTTTTTGGCCCCCACCGCTTTCTCCAACAGTCCCACCAATTTGCTCACCTTGTCGTGCGGCAAGCGTGAGGTCATGGCCACTGAATCCAGTTCAATTCCTAGAAATGTTAACACCACTGCCGGCCCTTCTGTTTTGTCTTCGGCTAATGGTACACCCAGCTCCTCCATCAATTCCTGAAACAACTTTAGCATTTCTCTGCAATCCTCCTCTCTTTTTGCCCCGCTAATGAACAGAAAATCATCCAGATAGTGCAGCACACTCTCCCACCCCGAGCTGAATGAGAAAACCCACTGTAAAAAAGAGCTGAACCGTTCAAACAAAGCACAGGAAATTGCGCACCCCATTGGCAATGCTTTGTCTATGTATATGCGGTCCTCAAACTGCAAACCTAACAACCAAAAGTTCTCCGGGTGCACCGGCAATAACCTAAACGCCGCCTTGATATCGCACTTGGCCATGAAGGCCCCTCGCCCTTCCTTCCTTATCAGCTCAACCGCTTGGTCAACACTTGCATACACAACCCCACATTCTTCCGGGGCAATGAAATCATTAACTGACATACCCTCCGGCCATGACAAATGATGAATCAGTCTGAACTCCCCCGGAGCTTTCTTGGGCACCACCCCCAATGGGGATATCACTAAGTCACCCGGTACGTCATCAAATGGGCCCACTATTCTTCCTGCCGCTATTTCATTGCTCAATTTTTGTCTTACCACCTCAACATTTTCTCTTGCCGACTTCAAATTTTCCGCCCACCGCCGCCCCCTTGGACCCTGGTAACCTAACCTGAACCCCTGACAAAACCCCTCACTCAAAATCTTAGCCCCTTCCCTATCCGGATAAAATTGCAACCATTTTTCCAACACACCCACTTTAATTGGAGTAAAAGCTTTTCCCCCAACCCCTTTTTCTGCACCTCTCCCCCTCCCCCTGTTTCCTTGTTGGAAACACTGCGTGAGAGGGTGTTTTCCACCGCACTTGCTACACTCGTGCCTGAACCTACACAGGGTCCTTGCGCAGCTATCCTTATTGTACCCCCAGCACGCTGCTGAGGACTGGCCCCTGCCTCCTCCCCCTGCCCCCTCATGGGCAGGGCGACCAAGAAAGGGCCGGAAAGGCACAGGCAGCCCACTCGCTGTATGTAATGTCGGGGCCGGCCTCGTTGGGGCCATCCATTGCAGCCAGAGATCCATATCTATCTTCCCCCAGACCGCCTGACTGTCCTCTGCCATTCTCGCTCTAAATTCCTCATCATACCTTACCCAGGCAAAGCCCCCAAAGCTCGTAAAAGCCTTCCTTATTTCATCCATATATTTCAGCAGGGCCACGCAACGCTCTGGGAATTTTTCGCAATACACACTAGCGTAAATGATAAACGATGACGTCCAATTCTCAATGTTCACCGGGACCCTCGGGCGTGAAGCCAGTTCCCTCTCTTCCTCCTTAGACCCCTCCTTCGCTCTCACTTCCCTATGGAGCAATTTGAAGACATCCACAAATTCCCCTGCCTGGATCTTCTCCCTGGTCGCTGCCATCAAGTGCGCCCCCAATGGTTTTGTTATCCCCATGTATGGCAATTTTTTCTCCTTTCCTTTCACTTCCACCTCTTTATCTTTACCAGCTTGCACTTCGAGCCCCAATGGCTCCACCACTTTGTCCGTTTGGACCTCCACTGAGCAAATGCTCTTTTCAAACCCCTCGGCTCCAATGGCCTGCACACCAACTTCCTTCGTTACACCTTGAAAAACCCGCCCCGTTCATCCCCTAACCACCTATTTGTAACCCCTCTCTGCCATGCAGATGACCATTCCCTTTCCCGCTCACCTCTTTCCACACCTGCCACCTGCGGCCTGGCGTCCACACCGGTGCTCCTCCTCTCCATTCTTAGAGGGCTCCTACGGCGGGGACAAAACATGTCAGCACACTCACCCAGCCAATAGTTCCCTTGACCCCTTTCACCCCGTCCACCATGCACCTCCCTTTCCCTATCCCACCTTGAACTTCTTCTTTCCTCCCCCCTTTCCCTTTCCGCCCTGTAATCTTCCCATTCCCATTGCCCCACATATTCCTCCCAACCAACTTCATCACCCCTTAAATACCATTGTGGATGCAAGCTCATGCCCGAGATGAGTTGATGATCTTCTTGCGAGCCCGGGGCGTCCGCCCCGCCACTCCTTTGACGTCTTCTCGGCGGGGTTGTGGAAACCCCTGCCTGGTCCTCTTCTCTCGGGCGAGGCATTCCGACCTCCACCCTGGAATCCTCATTGCTAGGGGCTGTGCTGCGCCCTCTAGGCTCTCCTTGCGTTGACCGAGGAGGCGCCGTACTGAAACCCTCAACCTCCACCTGAACAGCGGGGGCTGCGCAGCGCCCTCCGCCCTCACTCCTCCTACCCGGGGGGGCCGTTCCGCGCCCCACCCTACCCTTCTCCATTGAAGGGGACCTCTCCCTCCTTCTCCCACCTGCACTCTTCTGAAGGTATTTACCCCTCTGCCCTGACACCCCTTTCTGTGCCCCATCCCTGCCCCCACTGTTGTTCCCTCGAGCCCCACCCTCTTGAGCATTCCCATCTTCCCTAGGGCTATCATTCCCTCCCTCCCTCGCTGGCTGCCCCCCCGACATCCTTACTCCCTCATCCGCCCTCCTGTCTATCTCCCTCCTCATTTTCCTGCCCCTGGATTTCCAAACCTCCCCCCTCCCCGCCGTAGGGGTGCAAGCCAACACTGCCGCAAGCGCCCCATCAGCTGCCGCTCTACGCTGCGGTCTACCGCCCCTTATCTCCCCCTCACCTGTGACCTCCCCCACCGCCCCCTCCAACTGGGCCTTCGATGCCCTGCTGATGATTTCCAGGGCCTCCCTAAGAGCCCTAGCATCAACCAGCCCCCCCTTGCTAATCCCTTGGCCCACCATCGTGCACTACTAATCTGAGAGCGCACTAAACCACGCCCTGACGCTCACTAGCTAAATATGCCCCCGAGCCGGCACCTACCCATGGAAAATTACTCCTAGCTGAGGGAAAAACCAACAGAAATTGCGCTATAACCCTAATGACACAAAGGGTTAAATAACCCCAAAATAGCACTTCTCTTTTCTTTTTTATTCAAGAATTTTTTATTTTTTATTTTTTATTTGCCCCCCCACCTAAAAATACCCCTCCCCCAAAGAAAAACCCCCCTCTCCTGCCTATACTTCTACCCCTGCTAACTGCACACCCCCAGGAGCCCCCACTAATGCTGCTGATGATCACCTCTACTTCCCCTAAACTCTCGAACCGCCCGCCCTGCCCCCTGGTGGCCCACAAGCTGCACCGCACTATTAGCAGCTCAGTAAAAACAGCGCTGCCCCTTTAAGGCGCCTGCCCTGCCCCCTCTGACAGGAGGCTGTCACCGCGCCTGTGCAACTCCAAACAGACAGGGCCGCCTGGGCTCTGCTGATCCACACCCCCGCGAACCAGAGGAAACGGGCAGGGAAGGCCCGGCGCCGTGGGGGGAGAAAAAGGAAAATGTCCGGGGCTCCCAACGGAAGCCTAATGTGCCGCCCAACCAGGCCTGCACTCCCTCCCCCTCCCGCTCGACGGAGGAAGAAGCCCAAGAAAGTGCCGACGAGGAGAAAATCCTTCTCCCTCGCAATGACCCCCTCTCCCCAGATTCCCGAAAACTGCCCGAAGACTAAACCCGCCCCCACGATCCCGTCCGCCCCACCGCGTAAGGAACGCCAAACGACAGCTCAGGTAAGGAGAGAGGGAGACGGGGGGGGGTAGCTTATTTACGCTACTCCCACTGGGCGAAAACCGCCAACCCAAAGTTGTTTTTTTATTTTTTTTTTTATTTTTTTATTTCTAAATAAATCCTAACTGCCTGCCCACCCCCAGGAACTAACTAACCCTCCTCACCTACTCTACACCGAAGCACCACAGGCCCAGCTAGCTTCAGGGAAGGCTCGGGAGCGGGCAACAGGACTGATGCAATTACCAAGTCCTAACTGTCGCCTGCCTCCCGAACCTTCCCTGAGCCCTTAAATACCCCTAGGGAGGCGCTCTGCCCCCCCACGGCCACTCGCTGGCCGTGTGCAGCGCCAAAAAAAAAAACTCCCCGGGGGGAAACGCTTCGCGTTCCCCCCGGGTCCCCCTTCTACAAGATCATAATCATGTATGCTACCCACAACATGCCTGACTTCATCAGGAGGGGGGTCAGTGGGGGGCATCTTGCCCACATGGGATAGGTGGGCTGAGGGGTGGTTCTGGCTCCCACCCATGGAATCCATCACTTTGCCCTTCCAAGAAATTAGAAGGACATCACCTATAGCCAGTGAGTGCATCAACACACCTGTGGATATGTTTTATTTGCTAGATGTGCTTATACGTTTCAGTAACTATAGGTGATTCCACATATAGGGACCTGTAGCCACAGAATCCATAGCCAACACAGATAGTCCTCCTGGCTCCCATGCACCCTGCCCCCCATCTTCCACCTCCCATCGCTCCCGACATTTCTAAAAAGTAAAGACTTTGGGCCTCATCACGAGTTGGGCGGTAGCCCAGCGGCCGTTACCGCCTGCGCTAATAGCATTAATGCTGCATTTAAGGGTTAGCACCAAATTTGTGATGAGGCTGTTTGTTATAAAGCTTCCAGTACATTATTCTTTACGCTGAAGAAGTTAGATGTATATTTTATGCTATGCTTAACTACTTTTTAGTCCCTATATTGGAACTACTTTGCTTGCACCAATTTCATCCTAATTTTCAGGTGGAGAATCCCCTCTCACCCCAAAGAAAAGCATCATTACAGAGGTTGGGCCACAATCTATGGTCTAAAATGGGCCCCCCTTGAAGGACATTTCGAGAGACACTTGTGTTTTTCAGTTCACCTTTGAAAAGTACGTCAAAGCAACTGTGGGGCTTTCCAAATATGCCTCATCCCTTTGAGATCTTGACGAGCAATCCTTCTCTTACCATAACCACACCCTAAGCCACTCGCCTCTGTCCTCGCCATTCTATACAGAAACGTGTTCCCGAGGACACATGCACACGTGGGAGGCAATAGAGAAAGCCTACAAGAACCATAATCCCCAGGGGCAGAGGGGGAAAATAATGATGCATTTGCATTGCTACCAAACGTGCAAGATGTAAGATGAATTCTAACCAACACACATGTTTTGTTTGTTTTGTTTAGGACACATCAGCCTCGCGTTCCTGTTGCTGCGTCACTAAGTGTTTCAGTGAGTGGGAACATTTCACTACACTTCTATCATCAATATTTTATATCAGGGAGAAGGGAATGTTCAGCCTCCATTTCCAGGTGGTGTGGGACTGGGGTCAGTCTCTATGTCCCATTGATTTCAAGCCTCCCCTTTGCCTTCCATCAGGGTGTGTGTGTGTTGGAGGGGGCAGGGGGGGCTGGTTTCTATCCTTTGTATTTCTTTGCATGCCTCAATGTTGGTGAGGATCACAGTGTGTGTAGGCTGAGCAGACATATACCAGTTGAAGCCTGGGCAGACACGTCAGCAAGTGATGGGATGGGATGGACAAGATAAGGATTCTGCTCTCCAAAGTGAAGGGGTTTCAGAGGGACATGGGTATGAAAGGAGGGAATCAGCCAAACCACCCATCTGCTTTGAGAATACCCCTCACAATATTAAGCTGCTGGTGGGGGAGAAACATCTACTTCCTTCCGGGCACTGATTCATTTCTGTTTATTTTCAGAATGGCTGCTGGGTCTGATGTCACTGGTCTGGATAGCACTGGGCATTGCGGAGATCGTCATTGGTAAGAAGAGAAAACCTTGCTGAATCTCCTGTTTTCTGTTTCTCATTCAGAGCCCTTTCCTCCCTGGCGTTCTTGTATGCTCTTCCCTCGCCCTTCCTTTCCAAACGTGTATCTCTTCTCTTGCTCCCCGTATACCTTCCTGTCTGCCATTTTCTCTATTTCTCTACAACTGGCCCTGCTTTATCACCATCCTCCAGTCCTCTTATGCTCTTCCAGTCTGCGACATCACTCTCTGTCTCTAATCCCACCCTCTGTTGCTGCACCTTACTCTTGCTTCCTGTCCGCCATTTTCTCTATTTCTCTTCATCTGCCCCTCCTCTATCACCATCCTGCAGTTCTCTTATAACCCTTCCAGTCTGCGACATCACTCACTGTCTCTCCTCCCACCCACTGTTGCTGCCCCTTACTCTTGCTTCCTGTCCGCCATTTTCTCCCTTTATCTTCATTTCTCCTCTGCTCACGTCTTCCTACAGTTCTCTTATGCTCTTCCAGTCTTCTCCATCACTCTCTGTCTCTCCTCTCTCCCTCTATTGCTGCCCCTTACTCTTGCTTCCTGTCTGCCATTTTCTCTCTTGCTCTTCATTTATTCTCCCCTCACGCCTTCCTTCAGTTCTCTTATGCTCTTCCAGTCTGCTCCATCACTCTCTGTCTCTCTTCCCTCCCTCTGTTGCTGCCCCTTACTCTTGCTTCCGGTCCGCCATTTTCTCTCTTTCTCTATATCTGCCCCCGCTCTGTCACCATCTTCCTGTTCTCTTATGCTCTTCCAGTCGGCTCCGTCCCTCTGTCTCTCCTCCCTCCCTCTGTTGCTGCCCCTTACTCCTGCTTCCTGTCCGCCATTTTCTCCCTTTCTCTTAATTTCTCCTCCTCTCACGTCTTCCTCCAGTTCTCTTATGCTCTTCCAGTCGGCTCCACCCCTCTCTGTCTCTCTTACCTCACTCTCTTTCTCCTGCTGGCTCTCTTCCTATCTGCCATTTTCTCTTTCTCTTCATCTCTTTCTCTTTTCCCTAGTTCCCTTATGCTCTGTCAGTCTTCTCAATCCCGCCCTTTCCCTCTAACCTCACTTCCTGACTCCAACTTCTGCCCCTCCTTTTTTCAGACAATATTCTCTCTTTCTTTTCGTCTCTCTACCGTCCCTCTCTCTCCATCACCAGCTCTCACCTTGTTCCCCCATGTTGGCAGCGCTACTAAAGCCGGTCTCTCTGATCCATTTATATGGGGTGCTTTCCGATGTTAGCCATATTTTCTATCGTGATGCAGCATACAGCGTCTTCCTGGCCGTGCCTGGGAGCAGGCTCTCTGGAGCTGTGCCTTTCCTCATTCTGAAGGCATTCTAAACCCCAGCCCCAAATCAGGATTTTCTAGCTTGCGTTTGGATCTCTGGGCAGTTAGTGATATGTTGCAGCGCAAGCACCAAAGGGATGGGCCTGTAAATAAATGAAAGGTGCATACTTTCGATTGAGACCATTTAACAACTGTAATAACGTTCAAACTAAATGAACAAAAGGAGTGAAGAAAACTCAAGTACCAACCTCAAGTACCAGAATGCATTGTGGCAGGAGGTTGGCAACCCCAGACGGGCTGCCTAGCTCCCTCGTGATACAGAGGAAGGTGTCAACAGTGAAGGAAAGGAGTCTTACCAGATAAGAGTCCTCGGCTCTGCATTATCACTTTAGAACAGGATGCAAACAAAACTCAGAGAGCAGGATTTGCATGAGCTGTGCCATGAGCAGGTTCATGATTGGGCGTTGTTCTGTATCGCCTATTTTCCTATTTCTTATTATCGACAAATTGTTCTTTTCTGGCCAGAAACTTCCATTGCGCCCGTATATATTACGCCTGAGTAATGACGTCACAATTCGATTGCCATAGGGAAAGTCTCCCACGACCCACAATTAATTACAGCTAGCTATCAAGACATGAAATAGACAAAAAGAGTGTGGGCAAAGGCAATAGGTAGTCAATTTCACACTCGGATTGGTCAGTGCCCAAGAATTCTAGTGCAATGATCAGCTATGGAAAGGCTTAACCAAGCAACTGGGCTTGAAACTCTGTATGCAGAATCTAAAAATGCAGTATAACCAGTTCCCTTCCATCCGATGGGAAGACACTCTCTGTCAGGAGCCTGAAATATCTGGCGATGTCTCACTTCCAGGAGGAAGTACAACTAATCCACCTCCTTCCTCTGCTTCACTTGACTGGAAGATTGTCAGTGTTCTCTTATTACAAACCTGCTGCAGCAATCTCACACCTCTGTGCCTTTAAACTCCACAGGTTCTGTGTACTTGTACGAGTGCCCGCGGCAGCGCTTCATCCCCATCTACCTCATCGTCAATGGCGTCACTGTGGTCATCATGGGCCTCCTCTCCATCGTGGCTGGACTGAGGCCGAACAAGCTCATCTATGGCCTCCTCGCGCTGTTGAGCCTCTTCTGGTTCGCTTGGCTCATTACCGGTAAATCTTGTTCTTAAAATGTGTTTATTGGTTCTGTAACAGATGATGTCATGCACAATATTAACATAATCTCCCAGTATGAATCAATATCAATACCAACATTCCATTAAGGGTCCAATGACTAAAAACCACAACATTACATGACATTTCTCTTTAGGTCTGACCTGGGGCAGCATATCAAAAAGCATAAACAAAGATTTAACAACTGGAGCAAATGATGTAAAGAAAGGAAAGCAATTCAAATTGGTCCAATATGTTGAATATTGAGCATGCAAACAATGATAGAGCCTTTTAGGCTCTGGTCAACAAAATAACTCTTTATTCAGAGGTTGACCAGATAAACCCAATTATGGCCATTGAATGGGAACGATTTATTAAGAGGGAATTTCGAGCGAGGATTCAAATAAATTATGAGGAACTATTTCATCAAAGGACTCAGTGGCATATTGATAAACTATTAGGAGAGGTAGTGGAAGTAACAATTAAATGTACATTCTGCTTGGATCCTGTTCTGAATTCCAAATATTATCTATAAAGATAATCTCCACACTTGGTCTCTAATGTTACATAAAGTGTTCGAGTTCATTGTCTAAGTTCAAGTGAAACCAAGATCTTGGACAGAGGCAATTTTAAATCCAAACTACAAAAATGGTGAAGAGAAGACACAAGAAACTATCGTTACATTGTCTTGTTCGAAACATTGAGCAAAATATTTCCAGCAATTTCAAGCATGGGCAAAGGAGAAACATATTCTTCCATTACACCCACCAGGCTTATCTGCTCTGCATAATGTGATGTGTCTGACAGAATTATGTGGTGCCGCAAAAGCCAAGGGTGCAATACCACTTTACACATTATTTCTTGGATTATTCATCAGCTTTTCCCTGCATTGACAGAACAAGCTGTCGAAAAAAATTCTCAGAATGGGGCATAGATCCTAGCCTACTTCAAGTGATCATAAGTTTACATATAGAAGTAAGGGTGTGTTTGGACACTAAGAACACATCTATTAACCCAGTTAAAATGATGCATGCATGAAAATGGGGAGGGGTTGCCTTAGCGACATTATTTAGGCATCACCCATAATATTCCACCTACATCTGTAGAACTACACCTAATGTATCTGGCCTACGCAGACAATCTGGTCCTATTTGAATAAAACTAATGTTGGTCTGCAAAGCAGTCAGGACTGGGTGGTGAGTTTCTCAAAGAAACTCAATTTAAGAATCAAAACTGCGAAAAAAAAAGTTGTATGTTCTATAAATCTGGGCCGGGCTACAGAAGAAACCCACTAAAATTCGTCATGGAAGGTCAAGAAATGGAGATGATGCAAGTTATTTAGGCTGTCCTAAAAGGAAATGTGTGTGAGAGGGTCCAGTATGTGATAGAGAACACTGTATCTGCTTTGTTGTGGGTTGAAGTCTTAAGGAGTGAGACACATAGAAAGAGCCACAGAGCCTTGAATCAACTAGTATGGTGGGAAGGAGATGAGCTAAGTGGTCATGGATTGTGATTTCCTCGAATTGAGAGACTACCTAACACGCAAGTGTGTTCTTAGAGCGCGAACGGTTTGGGAAAATTCAGTGACATGTCAGACCTTCCTGCACGTGATTACCCTTGCTCCGACCCTGCCTTCCTCTCTGAGAGAGGCCTCTCCTATGTTTGGCGTATGTGGAAGGAAGTCCCCTCATTAGAACTACTGGGAAACTGGTGTCCACATATGTCACATTTACCTTTGACTTGTGTCCTGAATGAGCAGACAGAAACCCTGTATACATTCCTGCGCGAGTTGGAAGGAAGGTTTTCAATTCTCTTTCCACATCATTTACCTTGCAACTCGCAAGAGACTACAGTGTGTCAGTTCTCGGTGGAAGTTGTAATTTGCAACAACCATTTTGTTGATTGCAAGCTTGCACTTTGCCATTGTGAAGCCTACCACTGTGAGCATCATTGGTTCCGCATACGCAACATCCTTCCGTACATATGGTCCGTTCTTTCTTGTTAATTTTTTCTTTTCTAAATTGTGCACTTTGATTAAGGATTACATTTTGATTCAAATAAAGAGAAATCAATAAAACAAAGGAACCCTTATTTAAAGTAGTGCTTTCAAAGTTCAAAAAACAGTTTGGAACATGATTTATTAAATAAAACAACTATTCGGCTTCATATTCGACATCAGCAAAATAATTGACAAAGTATTCGGTAATCGGCTTTGTAATAAATTTGCTCTTCGGTACACCTCTAATTGTTACCTATAGTTCTGTATGGTCTAGAGCGTGATATATCCAGCAATGAGCCAGTGCGGTATCTAGTCAATTCATCTAAACCCATTCCATCTAAAACCATTCCATCGAAAATTTTCCATCTAAAAAATGTCCATCTAATGCATGTTTTTGTGGGGTAAAGGGTTAATTTTTGTTCAAGAGCATTGTAAAGGGAAACAAAGAAATGGAGAAAAAAAGAAAGAAAATGCATTAGATGGAGATTTTTTAGATAGAAACATTTGGATGGAATGGCATTAGATGCAATGGTTTTAGATGAAATGACCATAAACCAGCAGTGCTGCTAGACAAATTAGAGGGAAAGATGTGGAGAAGAGCATCGGCTCTTCCGCAAAGCGTACCAATATAAGAAACGAGAGTCCAACCTTTTCTCCTCTATTCAAACGTGCTGCCAAAGTTACAACAAATTATGTTGCTAACTTCCTTTATTGAAAAAGACCCTGCAACCTTAAAGGATTGTCTATACAATAATTTAAGGAATAATTATTGTGTTCAACTTAGAACCTTCAAAGATAAAGTGGAACAGCGGCTAGATCTGATTAGCATGAAATTGGGCTGGTATAATCCAGAAGTGAGCAGAATTAAAGCAGTTAAGAAAAAGACCTTTCTACATCTTCTGCGTGGACATATGCTCCAGGTGGGAAAACCTGCATTGGCTAAAGAGTACTTGTAGGCCTCCTTAAGATGCATGGTACCGCAAACATATCTAGTGCAGTCCCCGAACAGGAGGTTTATGATGCTGCATGTGGTGAAGTAAGCAGTAGGGGGGTGGTCTGTTACGGAGAGAAAGAAATGCATTTAGCAGATTATGCAAGGATGAAAACAGTAAAGCATCTGTAAGTAAATAAAACGTTCTGCTTTGGCAAACGTGAGATGTGAGGAATGTGGAGATTTCTAGTCAATTGTGAGTTTTTGATGTCGGAATGTTTCTGGGCAATGATTTTAAATGGGAAACCGATTAATGCATTGAGATTTTGAGATTTTGTAAGAAAATTGGAAAATTCATGTTTCTATTGGCAGTTATAAAATGCCTTGAAAAATGTAGATTTTTTAACAAATCTGGTACTAGGGCGGTATACGGTTGAAGTGTCATTATTTTTTATCTGAACATGTTTTTAGAATTGTTCTTTTTTAGAGCTGCTGTTTATCAGAATGATGGAATATGTAGTGATGACAAATTAGGTTTGGCAATTCTAATGTAATTTCTTTCCTTTTTGTGTGAACAGTTTCATGTAAACTAAAAACACATGATAAATACATTTTTAAAAAGCGCTTTAATCAATGCAGAATATTGCAGTGCAGTATCCCCGCGCTGATTGGTCCATTTGCAATACGTCCCATTATGAAACTATCAACGGTGATGGAGGCATCAGCAGGCCATGTATATACCTCACTCAATCAGTTTGTTGCCTTCCCAACAGTGTAGCCCAAGCTGAGCTTCAGCAACCGCTGTCTGGGCATGCGCAGATGGGCTGGCATCCTGCACTTTCACCCCAGGCGGTGTTTTGCTGAGAAACATATTATATGGGGCAGTTGTCATCCTTTTGCAGATGTATTGTAGTAAGGTCAAACAATATCAATATGATCTTAACATTAATAATATTACAAAAACTGGACGGGTTAAAACATGCAGCATATCACCCAGGCCTTTCTCAGTAAATACAACAGTGCAGAGGAAGAATCCACCAAGAGGAGACATCTAACAAGGAGGCACCATTATTTAGAAGTTGTTTGCAGAATAGAGGATACAAATCACCCCATGATTGCTGAGATTTATAAAATGACCTTAAGCACCTTTGCTCAGTGAAGCAAGTGTCTCAGAATTGTTACACCACTTCCCACCCATAGGAGGGTCCTTGGCATTGCATTGGCTAAGTAGATAAGCATAATGTACCTCAACATAATAGCATCCTCCAGTTAAGCCTCCTTTACAAAACTGGATCATAATTTTTAGCAATGTATCTGGCCAAGCGTTTTTAGTAACTGAGATGGACCCCTCTACCCTCATTTTCTTTGAGCAGAAACGTATCTAAATAGCTCCAGGCCACGGCCATCTAAAAGAGTATGGAGCATGACATTTCGAGTTGGTCAGTATTTTAAATAAATAAATAAAACAAGGCACAGGAGTTCATGCGTGACCTCAGTCGCTCAAAGGAACAAAGCATCTCCTCTTCAAACATGTGTCCCATTGCCGACAAAAAGATGTTCTCCCAAAAGGCAAGAAATATGCTCCAAATTCCACCTACTGAGCCAAAAGTGTGTGTCTTGGTGCTATCAGAGTAAGTGGCGCATGTATGCTGGTGGTGTTTAAGATTCATCTGCCAGGGATGACGCTGTGTTGCTCTGCAGAGAACACGTCTTATGACTTTATAAAGCCGATTTGCATTTTTTTCAGAAAACATAGGCCTAATGATTCACAGAAGCGTTTTATAATGGCAAAGCCCCATTGGAAAACGTTCTGTGAATCAGGGCCTTACGTGTCTACCATGTATATGAATGTCCTTGTTACAGATGAACCCCTTAGATGAAAGCTTCTGTCAGTTATTTGGATGGTGCCCAATTGAGGTACCCTTTTATGCATAGCACATGGTAGACACGGGGCGAGTTCCCTTTTATGGCCATTAGCAAAGCAGGTGAGATTGATAACACGCAGTTTCAGCGCTTGCTCCTGATGATATAGGAGTTGAGAGCCTGAGTTTATCCTGCCTTCTTTCAATACTGCTGCTTGTTGAGCCGTCATCTATATGTGTATGGGAGCGTCCCGAAATGTGGCCCATCACAGCTATCTCATAAAATGAGGTCTAACTCCTGTCAGATGAGATGAAGGTGAAGGAGCGTGAGCCTGAGGAGTCTTCCTCTCAAGTAACCTTTCTTCCTCTCGCCTGTTCCCTCCTGCAGGCAGTGTTTGGACCTTTCCGCTGTACCCCAACTACGAAGTTTGTAACCGCACCGTCTACCTGTTCGCATTCTCTATCCTCATCATCCAGTGGATCGTCCTGGCCTTGTCACTTCCTACGATCATTGTGAAGCTTGTCTCTTCCTGCGCCGCATGCTCCTCTTGCGCCGCATGCTCCTCTTGCGCCGCATGCTCTTCTTGCTCCCCTTGCTGCTTATCCTGCTTTTCCTGTGTGACTAAATACTGAGATTTAGGAGGACAAAGCTTTGCAGATCTGTCACAGACCATAGATCCGGGCACTGTTTACAATCTACTGACTCAATGAAGGATCCGCTGACATTTTTCCAAGTCCACATATGCTGTGTAATTTACTTCCAGGGAGGGGAATATGATTGACAACTATCTCCATGACTTCCTCCTGGCTGGATGAACCGCAGGTCGTTAAGGAGAGGCTCACATCTCTTTGACGCGGCACCTAGGTTACTACTGGCGACCCATTCTTTGTTTCGCAGTTTTTCCACACGTAGTAGGCAGATGGTGCTGCTTATAACTCCTCAGTCATCAAGAGAGGAACCCGTATACACGAGTCAGGATGAAGGTCTTGCACAGAGAATGGGGTGCAGTACTGGGAATGGAGACTCTGTGTAAGAGACTGCCTACAATCAAGCAAAGGATGCCTGAAAACAGCTATCTGTGCTACCACTAACCTAGATGTCCATGTTTGGGGCAATAACGCACAGGCAGTGTGCTCCAGAATGCACCTCTCTCGTGCGCTGTATTGTTCAGCACCAGGTCCCATCTGGGCACTGAAATGAGAGCATGGCTTTAGCTAGCACTAGTGACATGCCCTGCATGCAAACAATAAATAAATAAATAAGCAGGCGAGGGACTGTTTTGAGATGGCCCAAAAGTGCAAGATATTGCAATGTTATCTCGTTCCAGGAATAATCCAGAAGATGCCTCAGGTCCAAATTCAGATTCGAGCACAGCAGCAATGGTATCTTCTGATAATCTTGTCTGATAGCTTTACTGATGTAACCTCAACTTCCTCACCTCATAAAACGTATTCACGCTTCCACCACTCACCTAAATACATGCCCAGTACTCACTGGAAATATGCACATGCCTTGAGAGGCTCACGGTTGCTTTCCTTCTGGGAAATACCATTGGGGATTACACAAGCATCACCAGTCTTCTATCACTGGAGCACTCTGGGTAGGGCTCGAGGAGGCTGCCTCTGGAGGACAGTGCGTCTTCCACCCAAAACATCCCAAAATGTGAAATATCGCTTGCCATGAAGATCTCTTTTATTTATTTATTTATTTTAATTTCTATAACGCGCCACTCACCCATAGGTCTCAGGGCGCGCCAGGCTTTACACCCAATCCTAAAACATCTTTTTCTTGGGTTACAATGGGAATTATACTGACTGCAAAACTGACGGGTCTTCATACAAGATTAAGATGGGAAATCATTTGATGAGCACATTTCTAAAAAGATGTATGTTAACTTTCTTTGCAAACAGCCAGGTTCATATGGTTGTGCACCAATGAATAATGCGATTTCTCACAGAATGCTATCCTTCCATGCTCTGTGGCTAAACCCTGCATAATGATTCTGCATTGCTTCCATTTCTGGGAACTGAAAATGCTGATGTTGACTCAGAAAATAAAGGGTAAATAGTGTGGGCCTAAATCAGATTATAAATCTATAATGCTTGCATGTGCATTGGAAACGAATGAGTCATTTAATACACGAAGTTATGCGTTATTCTGTGCAACCCTTGTCATACTTATTTACTTTCCCCCACCCCTTCCTCACCCCACCCCTTCCTTTTCCACCTCCTCCTACCCTCCCTCCCTCTCCCACCTAGCTCTCCCCACCTCTCCCCTTCCCCTCTGTCTAATTGCTCTACATACTGTTTTTTGGTGACTGATTCAAGATTGTAATTTGCTTCTGTTGTTACTGTTTTTTGTTATGTTAATTGTAACCTGTTGTTGTAAATGTGCAGCGCTTTGGTATAAAGCGCTATATAAGACCAATAAATACAAATACAAAATTATAACACAAATCATGCTATGAAGCTAATTGCTGTGTCTTTTCTTGGTCTGACTATGAGGTATAAGAAGCTCACAATAATTGTAACATTTGAAATGAAATGTGTCCACTATTCATTTTTGTCACTGTGTTATTCTCTCAATGAATGAATGAATCTTGGAATGCTGCGTTTTTCGTACATTTCGTGGGCATATAAGTATGAACCTCAATGGGCCTAATCAATGAGTATGGTACTTTTTGCATGCACTGTTCTAACACTAATGTAAGTACCAATTGCCAGAAAAAAAGAAAACAAAGCGATCGGGTCTCCATCCCAGACCAGTGCTGTGTAAGACTTTATCGACATGTCATCTGCTTTTTGCCCATTTCCCTCCGCTTTGCCATTGCAACTTCTTCCAAGATGACTCCCAGATCCCTAAATATCCTGGGTGATTATATACATCAAAGTGCCCTCTGGGCCTTCCATCTTGTAGAGAGGTGTGCCTCTATGTGCCACATTCTTCGCGACCCAGAACAGGTGAAAGTGAAATAAAATCTGTGACGATACTTGAAGTGCACTTAGTCTACTCTGGCATTATCCCCACTGCACATGCGACCTTGAGCGCCTGTCTACCTTTATACTCTCCCAACTCCCCAATCTTCTCCTCCAAATGAGTGCACCCAGAAATGTATCAGGGCTCTGCGTCGGAAGTCTATAGTGCCCTTCAATCGTCTCTACCAAACTGCGAGTTAGATTTATGAATGTTTCTATGGGACTTTCTCCTGGGCAAACCTTGCTGGCACGCAATGAGCACTGTACAATGGAAGCACTTTCCTCCACTACTCTGCACCCCGCATAAAGGAGCCAATTGCTGGCCTCATCTGGAAGTACTTGGCAACATTCTCCATAAACAACTGAAAGTCCTCCGGTAGATCCTGAAAGGATATCCGCTCTGTGTGTTCAAAAATCTTTTTACTTCCAGTTTCCAAGGTCTGCCAGCCACCCCAAACCCTTGATGTAAAACACAGACCACAAATGCTCTCCACTGTGAATCTTCCCTGTTGCTCTCTAGGCTGCCTGCCCTACTATCTACATTCCAGTCAGATAGATCAATTCCCTTCTGTCCATCCTCTCTATACATCCCCTTCCATCCTATCACTGTATTCATTGGGGCACCTTATTCGCCTATTAAGATGGTTCGGCTCCACAGAACAATCACAGCTTTGTACATCTGTTTTTTCCTGCACCACTCTGGGCATTTCCACCATCCTCATTAACCTTCTAAATTCTGCCTTTATCATCACAAATACTTCCTCCGACATCCCAGCTGCTGCATCCCCTGGACATAACACAAGAGGCATCAACATTTTAAGCATGTCCACTCTTCCCAAGATCAGCAGTTTCTGACTGCAAAGCACGTCCATGGCCAGTTTGCCTAGGAGTCAAGGGTTCTTTTTTTTTAAATAAGGTGTGTCATAAATTGCATTATATACCTCTAATTTGAACTGCTCTAAACTTGAAGCAAAGCCACATAGGCCTGCAGCCACATTTGGAACGTTCTGATTGATTTTGGCAGGGATGCCTTTTACAAATGGAATATTCCTTTTGACTTTGACAGAGATACATTTCACAAATGTGATTTCCAACTATTGAATTTGACAGCCTTTCTTTTCAAGCACAATTGGAAATATACAGCGTTTTGGGTAAAAATAGCAGTAGTGTGGCAGTAATCCAGTCACTGCCACATTACCACTGCAGTACCGCATTGCTGTTTTACACATTTGATGGTAAGGTGGAGGATTTACCTCCAGCAAAAAGTTGGAAATAAATCCTCCCTGAAGAAAAGGCATATAGGCAATACAAACAAAAATATCACAATCAGAAACTACCAAAAATACAAATAATGGGATCAAACATATCCCAAAACCAGGAATTAATACCAGGAACCATTACAAGACAAGAACATAACTAAGAAACAGACATGATGAATTCAAAATAATTTTCACTTTAGTCACAGATGATGTAAAATTAAAATTTACACAACAATCTCAAAAAACAGTGGAGGTTACTCTGGCCCCAAGCAATGACGATGCACTCTTTCTTAACCCCATTGCACCAGTCCTTAATTTGAACCCTATGCAGAAGCCTAAGGTCTTGGGCACGGACACAACCAGGGCCCACTCTGCTATTAAACCAGAACAAGACGTTGTTTCTGAGGGCTTCCCTGGTCTCTTGTCTCTTGTCTCTCCGGTTTATCAACATTTGTAAGGTGCAGGAAGTGGGATAAGCCGCTAAAGCTCTCTATTCACCATCCCCGTCTTTGCACGTACTTCCACCTAACCATCTGACATTACGTATTCTGTCTCTGCACAACTCTAGACTCCCCCTTCTAGCGGTTAGCCGCACTTTGTGTTTTGTGTCCCTCTCCAGGTCCCCTTCAATTGCGTTTATTGTTGTACTGTGAACTGTTGTCCCATTAGATTCTCTCCCACTCTCTAGGTCTTCTTCATCTGTGGTTAATTTTGTCAGAGATCTGTGTCCCATTAGGCTCTTCACCACCCTCGCTGATGTACCGTTGTAGTGCTGTGTGTCACCTCTCTACTCCTCTTGTGTGTTCTCCACTGTGTGCACCCCCTCTCTTTGTGCTCCCTTCTCTCCCTACTTTCCTCCTTGCACCCTCTAAGGTGCTTTTCCTTTCTCCCATCTTCTCTAACTGCTATTCTATCTCCTATTCTATCCCTCTCACTTAGTCGGGAAGGAAGAAGTTCCAGAGGGACATCCTGGTCACAAACCCAGGCCTCCCTATCGCTAACACCTTCATCATTGCTTCCTCCAGACAGACTCTCACCGACATCCTCTTTGTCATTCCTTCAGCAGATCTATGAACCCCTCATATGGTTTCGGCTCTCTCTCCTATCTCTTCCTTTCACATTAATGGCGGCACTCAGTGGGAGGTCCTCTTGGCCTCCTTCCACTCCTCCAAGACCATCATTAATGTCTTTCTGAATGGCACCATCTTGGTCCAGGTCCCTCAGCCCAATATCCTCCTTTTCAATAGGTGTCTCCCACATCTTAACAACTTACTTCTCCTGCTACCCCTAGTAGCACCTCCTGGGGTCCTCTGCCACCTCCTTCTGCTGCCTCTCTGGCACCTTCCGCCTCCTCACTGGCTTCTATGACACCTCCTGCTATGACCTCTGCCTACTCTTGGGCTCCTTTACCACTTCCGCTGGTCGTACCTCAAGCCTGTATACCATCCCGGACGTCTTTCAAACATGGCAACTTGCTTCATGTAGCTTCTCTCAACTCGTGCTCTGCTTTCAAACACTTTTCGGAAATCTGCCACCTCCTCGAAGAACTTCACCTGGATGTCCTCACTCTCACTGAGACATGAGTCACGGCTAGCTCTGTCACAAGTTTTGACACCCTCCTCTCTGATGACTACAAGGTTCGCTCCGAACCCAGAACCAACCGACCCAGAGGTGGAGTAGCTTTGATCTTCCTGGAGTGGATCCCTGGCCTGTCTCTGACTGTGGCCGCCGCCTACAGGCCACCTGGCCAGGTTGCCCTCTCCCTCTTCCTCTCAGACTAGGCAGACCTCTCCTTTTCTCTCCTTACCTGGTGCGGCCCCTGGTAAGGTATGTGGGCAAGCAGCTGGAAGGCTCCTGGTAAGCAGCCTAACTGGGACCATGCCCACTGAACCGACGATGGAACGGTGGCCATCGCTCCCCTGTATAGAAGAGTGCAGTATCACCACGTTGTGAGGAGAGTGAAGGCTGGGCCAGATGTGGGCGCAGCAAGAACAGTGCTCGGTGTAGAAGCTGCTATGTGCATCGAGGGATGAAGCCATGATGGACAGAGTGTGAGCCCTGGAGACAGCAAGAGGGGGTTGGTGAAAGGGCTGAGACTAGTGGGACTTGGGAAAAAAATATTAGCCCACAATGGCAGAGATAGATCAGCAGCAAAGGGGGAGCACACTACTTAAGGGCGGGAACTTTGAATGTGAAAGGCCTGAATTCTCCTATGAAAAGATCCCTGCTGAGGCAGAAGTCTGGTCTGGACATATTGATGGTCTAAGAGATGAGACTAGTAGCAGGGGAGGAAAGATGTATACCCTCCGTGTTAATGGCCAGATAAAGGGGGGGGTTGGGTATCCATTTTCATAAAAGGTTGAGGTTGCCAGATACCCAGATACTCAGGGCATTAAATGAAGAGTGTTTACTACAATCTATGGCCAGAATCAAGGGAAGATCGTATTTTGTGCTGAGGCTCTTGGGGTAGTATTGATGGAAACGGAGGGGTGCCTGTTGTTATGGGATGATTTCAATAAGTGGGCAGGACAGGAAAGTGATGAAAAGTTGGGGTTCCCAGGGTGAGTCACAGAGTAGGATTATTCTGAGTGGGTTGCTCGAATATAGAGGACTGGGAGATGTATGGCGATGGAAGCATGAATGAGCAGGGGGTTATAACTTATTTTCCCACCCGTATGGAACGTATACTCGAATTGACTATTTGTGTGTGGGCAGGGAAATATTGAATATGGTTGAATCATGTGAAGTCAGTCCAATTGAATGGTTGGACCATGACATGGTGGTTGTGGAGATGTTATGGGGTGGCTTGTCCCCAAGAGATACTCCGTGGAGATGTAATGAGTCACTCTTGAGGGATGTAGTGCTCACAGAGGAGATGCAGATTCAAATTAATGAATATTTTGGGATCAAAAATATGGGAGATGTTGACATATGCAAGGTGTGATAGGCTGCAACGGCGAAGTGGAGGTGAGTGTTAATAAGAGAAGGAGCGAGAAGAAAGAGGGAATGGCGGTTGGTAGCAGACACATTGTGTAAGAAAAAAAGGGCTCTGCAGAGGAGAATACATGGCCCTCAGGACATCGATGATAATCTCCTCGCCGAAGTCAAGTGGAAAAGGGCAGAGATCAGGGAGTTAGGGATTGGGAGGGTCATTCGTAAATTGCAGGTTTCGAAGCAAAACTTTTACGAAAAGGGGGACAAGGCTGACTCTCTTTTGCCTGCTAGGTTGAGGGCACAGCGAGCAGAGAGGTATGAGCTGGAATTGAGAAACAGGATGGTGTGCACAGATCTGGGGGAGATATCAAAGGGCTTTGCAGACTTTTAGAGGTCCTGTACGAGAAGGAACATGATTTAGAAGATAGTTTGACGTGGAGTAGACAGCAGTCTTGCAAACCCCTTTTGAACAGGGAGAAATTACGAGGGCCTAGGGGAGAATGCCCTCAGGGAGGGCCCGGGGGGGACAAATTCTCCATGGGGTTTTACAAGAGATTCACAGTGTTGATAATCCCATTTTTGACAAAAACGTTCAATCTCATTTTTTAGCAGGGTGTGACCTGCCTGATTTGGACAGGCGTTGATAGCAGGTATCATGAAAGCGGACAAGAACCCAAGAAATGTTCGACATATAGACCAGTATCATTGCTCAATGTGGGTGCCAAAATCTTTGCTGGAGTGACTGCATCCGGATTTGAATTGGTTCACCCGGACCAAGTGGGGTTTATTCCTGGATGGCAGGGGGTTGACACAATACGAACCGTATGGATTTGAGTAAAGAAAAGGGGGGACCTGGTACTCCTTGCCCTAGATGCTGAAAAAGCATTTTATAGTGTGTGGTGGGTCTTCATGTTCGCGGTTCTGGCTAAATTCGGGTTTGGGCCCCAACTCTTGAGGGCGATATGTACTATTTATTCAAACCCAACTGAGCTGGGGTTCCGCCCAGCCCTTTAAGATGAGGTAGAAATACCCTGGAGATGAATGGGGATGCAGAAGTTACTCAAACATTAATAATCGAAACGACTCAGGTAGTTGGCAAAAAGGTTTTCTGTTTTAATATCAATTATCTAAAACAGGGAGTACAACGGACATCAACAGACGTCTCAGCGCATGGTTTCTCAATTTGCTTCTGAAAAAACGCTGCATTTATAGTAAAAACCTGTCATTGATGACATCAACCTACGTATTTACTAACGTCATCCTACGTGGCAAACTATAAAAGCCTATTGAAGAAAGTGATAGGACTGGAGGGAACATCTAAGTATACATTCCATACTAGTGTAAGAAAATAGGCTCCTTAACATCAGGTGGGGCAACTAAGCCCTCCCCTCAAACAGGTCACTATGCATGTCACTAAATATATGATGTCCCATTGGTTACACAAACTATAGGACCCTTAATCACATGGCCCCCTACAATTGGTTGGCACTCTAACCTCAGTCAGTGCTTTTCCACCTATGCTAGCAGCATGCAGACTGGACTTCCAGGTGCTGGTGAGCTGTCATAACCATCAATTAGTATATCACCTATCATCACCTCAGTGGTCTGCTGTCAATTAAGGCTTTGAACTTGTCCTGGGGAGTGTTCTTTGCTCTGGAGAATTCAGGGGAGTGAAGGCCAACTTCATCCTTTCACATGACTGAAGATCACAAAATTGAGCTCTAGGGCATTTAAAATACTATTTCCTAATAGACCTCTGACGTCTTCCCTGTTTTTGTCCATGCCTTCTGAACAGGAGTTTCATTCTTTCACACGATTTGTGTCCAATGCCTGTTCATCCCTGACTGATACGACCTTGGTTTCTTGGGGCTCATCCAGCCTCGCCTTTCCGAGTTTCACTCTTGTAAATCCAATTTCTTTTATAACTGTGACACTGAAAAGGCCTTCCTTTCTTGTCCAGCATTCCTATAACACGTAGTGGAAACATCCATTCTATACTCATTCCTATATATGTATACATTGGTGCATGCCGCAATCCATTCACTACAAAGCCAGCCTTAAGAATACTTTGTCTGCTTGCGTTTCTTTGTATATGTACACATATGAAATGACTTGATATCTTCATCGTATCTGTAGCATACATTTCTTCATCATGAGCACAAGATGCCACTTACTCTTGATACTTTCTTGATGCCTTATAGAATATCTGCATTCTCTTGTCTCTGCATCTCTTCCATGTACGTCAGCCTTCCTTCATGTGTGACGTCACCACTCTTCTCTTTCATTCATTGGTCCTGCTTCTTCTGGGATTTCATTCAAACGGCCATCATACTGTCTCATATGCAGGTATGGCTTCCTTAATGGGAACCTTGCTTCCAGGATTCTCCTTGGTATCTGTAGTATCAATGGTGCTGCACGTGTCTCACACTCTGGTTCCCAACATATAGGTAATATGGGCGAAGTGGTTAAGGTGGGGGTGCTTGGCTACTTCTCTACACAACGACACACGTGTCAGTGAATGGGAAAAGCTCATGAAAGTTCACTTCGCACAGAGGAACGAGGCAGGGGTGCCCGTTGTCCCCAATGCTGTTTTCCCTTATGATGGAGACACTAGATAAGGAACGTCCCCCAGGTGATAGGGTTACATATTGGTTATAGGGAGTTTAAAATAGGATTGAACGCAGACGATATGTTGCTCCACCTGTGGGATCCAGATGTGTTGTTCCCGGCAGTTTTTGCTGTAGTGGAGAAATACAGTAAACTAGCCAGATTTTAAATTAACTAATCAAAGCCTGCACTGTTTCCATTTGGAGAGGAAGAGGGGAGAGATGTAGATCCTTGAACCACATAAGTCTGGGGATTAGCCATTAAAGATTCACTTACTTTGGGGTGAAGGTGACTAGAACATTGGAAGAGCTATTTGAACCCATTACTTGAGTCTATATATGAGGAAATGGATCGCTGGTGTAAACTGACTCTCTCTTGGATGGGGAGTGACAGGGCGCCTTGAAGATGAACATTTTGCCTAGGGTTCTCTATTTGTTTCACATACTACTGGTATGTGTACCCGAAGTCATGTTAAGGTACATTAAGGCCAGGATGTTGAGGTTCCTATTGCAAGTTAAGAAGTAAACAGCGGCATGCAGTATGCTCATCCTCTTAAAGGAGAAGGAGGGGGTCAGTTTTCGCAGATTTGTCTTTTTATCATAGGGCTTCGCAGTTGCAGGATCTTGTGCCCCACCTGTGACTGGATGCCCAAAAGCAGTGGATCTACCTAGAAAATTACTGACTGAGACCGGTCAGGGTGGGAGAGTGGTTGTGGTTTCCCAGAGTAAACTCCCAGACACATTAGGGAATTGGGGGGAATCTGGATACAACACCCCAGTACACGTGGCTACACATGGGTGGACAACATGGCCATCACCACTGAGTCATCTATGGGCCCCCCTCATTGAGAGGTGAATTGCTGGACCCGCTGATGTTCCAATAGTGGTACAAGGCTGGATTAGAAAGGTTGGGTCAACTCTGGGAAAAGAGAAGGTATATTTCTATCCAGGAGTTGGAAAAAGCTTTGGGTGTAGGTAAACTCTCTGGCACTCATTAGGACTCCGGCAGAAAACCATGGTCGATGCCGGAGTCTGCCATGGCGGAATGGGGAATTACCACCTCATTCCAAGGTTGGCGGGGTGGTAATTCCCCATGTCACCATGGCCCTTCCCCATTCCCATTTTTGCCCCATAGGGCATAATGGGAATGGGGAAGGCGGTAAGTACAGTACCGCAAATTGCGGTACCGTACTTACCTCGAGAGTCCCTTTGCGGGCCCCTACTTTAACGGCTGGTCTAGACCAGCCGTTAAGGTCGGGTCCCGCAAAGGGACCTTGTAGTAAGGCGTTAAGGGTTTAACGGCACCGGCACCTTTTACGGCGCCGTTAAACCCTTAACGCCAGGGTCCTAATGAGGCCTTCTGTGTGCTTAAACCTACAGCTTAAAGGAGTGATGACGGCAGAAAAGTGGAGAGTCAAAATACAGCAGGAGATAACACCAGTAGAGATCATTCTCAACACAGCCGGTCGGCAATAGGGGCTTGATTTCGGCACTCTACGGGGTTCTACTGACTCTCGCAGGGGGAAGTACAGAGCAGTTGAGGAGTAAGTGGGAAAGGGATCTGGAAAGGGAAATTGACACAGACATGTGGGGTGCAATGTGTAGTGGGATGTTTAAAACATAAGTCTCATGTCAGTATAAGATGCACAGGATAAAGTTACTACACAAGTTGCAGTACAACTCTGTGCAGTTGTCCAAGATGTTCCCAGTAGTAGACTCCTTATGCCTGAGGGGCTGTTGGTGGGTGTAGAACCACATAATGGCACATGTAGTGGACATGTAGTACGGTGCAGGCCTTCTGGAAGGAAGTGTTGGACCGGATAAAGGGGGTTGAATGAATTGAGTGAGAACTGGACCCCATGCAACTACTCTTTGGGTTGGAAGTGGATGAGAGGCATTGGAGGCTGCTCCTGCACTTAACACATTTTATATTGTCCGCTAGCGCGTGTTTAGTCATGGGGTGGAAAAGGAAAGGCTTACCATCAGAGAAGGAATAGGCTTCCAAAGCTAGAGAGCGATACCCAAAGGGGAATATCACAGCAGCATTACATGAAGTTCATCCCTCGAAGAAGGGGGAATAGAGGGAGTTTCTGTTCAAGTACAAGGTAGGGTGTCATGAAAGGCCAGTTGACAACAGGATTTGCTTAGAACAAGATTAGGGGTGATAAGGTGGGTCTCCTCCCTTAAAGAATAACTTTGTATATGATAATGGGTGAGAAGCTGTGAGGTACGAGGTTTAGTTGTTTGCCAATGAGAGACATTGAGGCGTTTGACAGTCTTTGGCCCTCATTACAACACTACGCTAAACCATGGCGCTATTAGCACCATGGTTGGTGCCGGTGTTGTAACGGGTCCGCTATGGTTCAATGGGGAATTACCACCCCATTCCAAGGTTGGCGGGGCGGTAATTCCCCTTTGAACCATGGCCCTTCCACATTCCCAATTTATTCACCCCATAGGGCTCTATGGGAATGGGGAAGGCGCTAAGTACGGTACCGCAAATTGCGGTACCGTACTTAGCACCAAGGTCCCTTTGGGGGTCCCTACTTTAAAGGCTGGTGTAGACCAGCTGTTAAGGTCGGGTCCCACAAAGGGACCTCGTAGTAAGGCGCTAAGTGGTTAACGGCGCCGCAGCCTTTTACAGCGCCGTTAACCACTTATCGCCGGGGTCGTAATGAGGCCCTTTGTTTTTTCTTCTGTGTTTTTGGGCACAGGAACCAGGGGCTGAAGGGACTTCAGGATGCGTGGGGGTGGTTGGATTGGTACAGTGTCACAATCAGCTCCAAGATATAGGATGAATTTGCCATCATAGATGAGTGCCCGTCGTACTCCCTAAATGTAGCTCATTCTTTACTTCCTTGCGCTCTAGAACACATATATTTCATACCTTACAAGATATCTTCATGCCTCTATTCAACGTCCTCCTTGCACAGTCTACCACAGCAGGCACATGTGCCCCTTCCTTACCCTCCCAGGGAAATGCTCAGCCGGCATTAACTTTCCATTAGGCCATTCCAGCCTTATCTGTATGTGATTCCCTCTTCATAATCAGCGCCAAGCTCAATCTCTTTATCATTCTCACCCAAATGTGTTGAGTATCCACGCCACTGTGGACCCTCCTTCAAACCAATCAACAGTGATCATCAACAAATCAATGATCATTTTATCATGCAGTGCTTACAGCTAGCTCACACCTACCTCTCACACAGCCTGTTATATGCCCGATTACCCACTCCCTTTCTAATCGAAAGCCTGATGGTCCAGATCACTATTATTTCACCTAGCCTCTGCTAATCTAAACTAGAGTGCCGAGTACTGTACCATGATCCAGCGGGGTACCAGTACGCTCCCACCCCCTCCGTTTCTCTATAACCTCATGAGCCCTAGACCACCGCCTTTCGTCTTCTGACAACCCCATCCTGTTCCTTTGTGGTGCCACCCCTATTCTGGAAGCGTGAGCCCCTTAGTCCTTCCCATCCAATACCAGGGTGTGCAGCACCTTCCTCAATACCCCTAAAACGTGTACCCCTTCAAACCTGACAATACCCATGCCACAAAACAACCCCTTCTCTCAATCCTTTTTGTGCCACATTTTATGCTGAAAAGTCCTCTGAATAGCCCACGACCGATTCTTCTTCTGATCACTTCATGCATGTCTACCCGTTATCTTGCCCTTCACAGACCCACTCTCTGCAATGCCTCCTTTCCTTTTGCACCTATCAACTACCCCCAAAATTCCTACAAAATAACCATAGATAAGAGAACTTGAAATAAACCCATTTCAATGCACATTCTGAACCACGTATACCAGCTACCCTTTTGAGCAGTCCTTCTATTGTGATCTCCTTCTGTCCTTTCTTTCTGGCCCTCGCCTTCCAAGATCCTCCTTCTCAATTCCCCATCTGACATGCAATCGTAGCCCATGTCAGTGCTCTGTCCATTAAATCCAATAACAAATCGACTATGTAATTTCTTTTCCAAACATTTATATCCACACTCCAGCTCCAGGACTGCGCCCCACTCCTTAAAAAGTCCTGCCAGCCCTTTTTATAGTTTTGTAAGGATGAACGGGCCAGGTACCCTTCAATAAGCCCAAGACTCCATTCACTTCAGTCTCATAAATCCTTGAGCATTCTCTTCACTCACTCCTCTACACCACATGCCAGGCCACAGAACCCCATCCACTGTGAATGAGACAAGGCATCTACTGTCCAATTGCTCATGTTTGAAAAGTTATTTGCCCTAAACTCTATGTTGCAGGACAAGCGCCCAGTGGAAACACCCTTCGAAGACCCAACATTTTTCATCCTTCATGGACTGTTGATTCACAACTGCAACCATCATTTGTTACAAATGTCAACATTCTCCCTCTTAATTTCCAAATCCTTACCCCACAATACCAACGTCACCACTAACACACAAAAAAATCCAGGAAGACACTATTAAGACTCTCGCTCTTCGAATTCTGTGGCCATGACCCAGCACACCACCCCCTGCAAATACTGACTAAAGCCACCTGCACCCAAAGCATGTCAGAACATCTGTATACTCTATTCTGCTGGATTACCCAGCAGACACATGTTCATACTGTTACACTTCTGCAAGAAAAACAACCAGACCGTCAACTCTTCCCTCACCACCATTGTTACCGTTATCCCATGTTTTGGCTCTTTAGTCCCCAACAGTGCTCTCGCCAAACTCCTGCAAAATGTCCTCCCTGGCACTATTACCTTGTATTCAAGATTTAAGGGTCCTGACACCTTCTACAGCTACTGCAACTCAATGTTCTTGCTGGTCACTTCCGTTCTTAGTGAACCCATCAACTCCTCAACTTTCAACTCCATAGCATGGATCACATTCATTCAGAATCCAGCTCCATCGACAAGAATGTCAACTTTTCACTCAGGCCCTCTGTCTTGTCCTTTGGTAATGTCACTCCTTCCCAATTCCAAAAACACTCATAACAGCTCCGAACACTCCACAGGAACCTCCTTTCTGCCCACAAGCAGAAAATCGTCCAGATACAACTAAACTAGATCCAACCCCATATTCCTGCAAACACACCACTGCATAAAAGTACTGAACTACTGAAACAAAGCACAGGACATAGAGCACCCCATAGGCAGCAGAAGATTATCAACAATAATCATCCCACCCAACTGCAAGTGAAACAGATAAATATTGCCATTAACACTCCCTGCCTGCCCCTTCTCACCATGGCCACCGCGTGATGGACGGTTGCATAATACATAGAGTAGTCCTGCGTGATATAGGCCCTCATTACGACCCTGGCGGAATTCGGAAAACGATGGCGGAAATGCAATACCGCCATCGAATAGCGCTCGGTGCGACTATGACCCGTCACCGCAAAGTACGAAGCCACTAGCGACACCGTAGTGAACGCCAACGCCAACTGCACCAAGTACGCGCGCGCGCGCTATGCCAAACCGTAAACACCACCATGGCGCAAGGGTACGCCAATTCCGACCCTAGCGGACATGTACCTAACGCCATCAAGCATGGCGGAATGTACCATTCCGCCATGGTGAGAAGTACGGCATCGCGAATCAACCGTAAACGGCCCCACTGAGTGCCTGTACACCGCTCCCTGCCCACAAAGTACAACTCCCCGTAGGTGCAATGAAGCCACAATGCAACCAGTGAAATGTACAAGTCACCCATGCATGCCAACGAACAAAAAAACACAACAGGGGCCAATGGGAGCTGCAGGGCACATATGGCACGAATACAGAAGCCATCCCAATGGACATGACCACAGTCCCCCACCAAGAAACGCACGCAAACACAGGCACCTGTGACCAGCAATATTCCGAAAATCACATCATTACACCAGTCCACCTGGCTGACCGGCATCTGTCACACAAAACCCAATCCCCCGCCCCTGAGCATGACAACATTCAAACAGTCATATTGGCAGCCCCCATCCCTGACCTCACGGGCTTCGTAGGCAAACGCGCCCAGTACAGTACCACACAACTAAACTCCGAAGCTGGAACCCAATGCAGATCTCCTCACAATACATCGCTCCACAAATAGTCATATGCCACATCACTTGCAAAGAAGAACGCTACACGGGCCAAATCAGAATAGAAATTTAATGCACAACAAAATCACCAAGCCCATACAGCCATCAGGCCATGAACTCCAAAACACATTTCACCATTGTGGGCTGCATCCGCAAGAAATGACCAGCCACTACTTGTGTGACGCCCTGTTCCATCCTGGTACACAGAGCCACATTCACGTACGAAAAGGCAACATGGAAGCGCACAGAACCGCAGGGCCGGCCCAATGGGGAGGCACTAGTCCAGCTGAAAGGCCAAAATGTTGCTCCGAGCCACCAGTACTGCGTAAGGGCATGTGGCCCATTGGCGATCGTCCCATAAGATCGTAATGCTGCTCCACTGATTAACACGAAGCAGCAGGTGTCGGGAGTAAAACCCATCTGCAGGAGTGGCATACAGATGGCAGTGGCAAAAGGGGAGGAGATACCTGTCAACCAAAAGAAAAGAAAAAGAACAGAATGGCCATCAGAACTACATTCCAACAACTCACTTCAATGATCACACTAAATCCACAGCCATATGCATGCTAGCCCACTCCAAAGGTCCATCACCACCCAAAAACCACTTGCGACTCATAACCATCTATATCGAGGTGTAAACACCTTCACAAACGAGTGTACCTGTGCATGCGTCTGTCAAAACAGAATCCATCAGATGGGATTGGTAACGTGCATGGACACAAGTGTCTGAGGGCGCGTCGAGACAGGGAGGGCTCAACAAGGCCAGATAGACGATGGTCCCACTATGGCAGCCCTGCATCACATAGCGTAGGGGAGGCGGATAGATCCCAAGAAGCCCTGTACATGGCAAACTCTGTATCAAATCACCTGCCCATGCATCCATTCATCATTCCCTCATCCCGGGATTAAAACGCCTGAATATTTACTCACATAACATTAGAAATATCCATTGAGTCTGTGCGTTATGCAGCCTGCAAAATCCACAGTGCCCCAGCCCGTAATTCCAGTGTAGTGAAGTGACATGTATTTGGGAACGTCCGGCCTCATCGCCCACGTCGCTATTGCGCATCCCATACTATTCATATCAATCATTGCATCCTCGCCATGGCCCCTGTCCCAAGGACATTGAAAAATAGTACGTTATATTAGCAGTCAGACCTGTGGGCATTTCCTCGCCGCCAGCTGAAAACCGAAAGCGCCGGCCTTCGAATTCCTCATTTGCAACATCACGTCGAAGAGGCATCTGTGGCCGTTTGAAATCACTAATTAATCCATCGAGTGCGGCTGTGTGTGAAAATGGCAACTGCCTTCACCCAGAAATGGGACGCCCCGCCCGTCGTTGCAACTCGGTACAGTGATGCATGAGGGCCCACCGTTACTCGAGTACTACGTTCCACTGACCCTTCACAAGTCTGTTCGCGACTGCACAGATAGTATGTGAAACAATGGGACCACAGCAGAATGAACATATCAACCAATGTTACACGGCCATCGGGTACAAATACATGATTGCAATAGCAAGATGCCATTCCCCGAATTGCAGCGTTGTGCGCGGGACGTGCTCGGCCAAAGGGGAGAGCAGTTTGCACAGGTGGAATGAATCTCCACAGGTGGAGGCCATACAGCCTGATAACACATAAATTGCACAGCCAGTCTCCTCCCACAACCACACCGAAATGCTACCGGCAGGACTCGCGATGTTGGCCCTGGGGGACATGATAGCACTGCAAGTACTCCAACTCCAAGAAGAAGACGAACACCAATTACAACCGGCCGCACGGAGGAGACGCAGGAGGAGGAGGAGGGCAAGGCAGGGCCAGCAAGGGCCGCCAGCACAGCCACTACCACCACGCAGGCAGCCCGCAATCCCACGCCTCTGAGCACATCCGTTCAACCTCACTGATGAGCAGATCCACACCCTCTACCGTCTGGACCGGGACACCATAGCCGCCATTGTGCACATGACACAGGCTGACCTTGTCAGCATGATAGATAGCCCAACCGCCATCCCACCCCTACTGAAGGTGGTGTCTGTACTACACTTCCTGGCCACAGGCACCTACCAGCACACAGTCGGACAGTTGCATGGGATTTCTCAGCCACTGTTCTCACGGACACTATTGCAAGTGCTCGATGCCCTCCTGCAGCACGCAGACGACTACATCTCCCTACCACGCTCGGAGCAGGAAATTACCAACACAAAAGTGGGATTCCATGCGCTTGGCGGCATACCGGGTTGCATTGGTGCCATCGACTGCACCCATGTGGAATTGGTCGTCCCACATGCCATGGAGGCCCAGTACCGCAACCGAAAACAATTTCATTCTCTGAATGTACAAATGGTGTGTGACTCCAACAGGATCATTACACATTGTTGTGCCCGATTCCCTGGATCAACCCATGATTCTATGGCCTTGAGGAACTCTACAATACCACGCTACATGGAGCGACACGCAGGGAACAGATCCTGGCTACTCGGTGAGTCTCATTACATGCATGATAATGTGGGGTATGTGATTCGGCAATGACCTGGCAGGAAGGGGGGGGGGTGTGCGTACGTAGCAATGGCATTCCACATCATACGTTTATCGTCCACATACAGGTGATGCTGGATATCCACTGAAGAGATGGCTCCTCACACCAGTCCGGAACCCACGGGACCAGCATGAGGAGGACTACAACCATGCCCACTCACGTACCCGTGTAGTCATTGAACAGGCATTCGGCCTACTAAAGGGTCATTTCCGCTGCCTCAGCAGGTCTGGCGGGGCACTCCTGTACCGCCATGAGAAGGTTGCAAAGATGGTGATGGCATGTGTCATGCTCCACAACATGTGCGTACGTAGAAATGTGCCCATGCCCCCTGACGCAGAACTGCAAGCACCTGATGATGGTCATGATGAGGGTGGGGATGTGGCAGCACCTCAAGGAGTCTGCGAGGCAACGGAGGGCCGTGACATTCGTCAGCATATCATTGATGTATGCTTCTAGCACTCACACCTGGCGGCTGATACATGGACACGGGACTCGTGGCACTGGGCCTCATTAGGACCCTGGCGGTAAGGGGTTTGCGCCAGCGTTAGCTGCGCCGACCCCTTACCGCCAACTACGAGTTCCCATAGCGCCATGGTCATTTTTCCGCCCGCTTTTTGCGGGCGTAAAAATCCATGGCGCTATGGGACCTTGGTGTTAATTACGCCACCGTAATTTACGGTGGCGTAATTAACTCCTTCCCCACTCCCATTATACCCTATGGGGCCGAAATGGGAATGGGGAAGGGTAAATGGGTCAATGGGGACTTACCGCCCCGCCGACCTCGGAATGGGGCGGTAAGTCCACCATCCGCCATGGCGTAAACGGACTTTACGCCATGGCCGGAAAGTCCGTCGATGGCGGAAAAAATCCGCCAGGGTCGTAATGAGGGCCACTGTGTGTGTCTGGGACATGCACAATATGGACTGTACGCCTATGATGGCCTAGTACACAAAGATCAATGTCCACACATCTCATTGGTTGATCGTGCACTGTTTATGGCATATGTGATATCATGTAGTACACCCTATCGACCCGCCACCCAAGTGAGCCCAACACACCCCCTCCACCCTCCTACCTCCCCCCCGAACACCAGTGTCCAAAGATGCTCATTGTCAGTGGGCTGTCGCTATTGCAAGCCCCCTCTGCGGGTATCAGGGGCACCCCTGCCTGTGGAGCGCAGGTTCCTCCCAGATCTACGTTGGGGGCTGCCCTGGACGGAACTTGCAACGGATGATGTCTCTGCCTGCTCACGTCCATGCATGTCCCTAAGGGTTTGCGAGAGCTCAGTGAGCACACGGCGCACTGCGGCAAGTTCGGCACATACGTCTTTGGACGTCGCATGCAGTTCCCCCCTCAGGCTCTCGGTGCTTCTCTCCATTTGGACTCTCAGGCTCTCGGTGCTACTCTCCATTTGTGCCCTTAGTGTCTCTGTACCTCTCTCCATTTCTGCCCTAAGTGTCTCAGTTGATGTTTCTATGTCTGCCTTAGTGCCCCCACATTCATCGGCATGGTCCTTGAGGAGCGTGGCCAGTTGCTGCTGTTGCACGATTAACTGGTCGAGGGACTGTTGCCTCTGCTGGGCCATGGCCATTTGCGGGGGTGTCACAGAGGGGCTGTTGTCCTCATGTTGCCTTGCCACAGGGCTTGTGGGGGATGGCCAGTCGTCGTCTTGTGGGTGCCCCTGCGTGGTATCCTCATGTTGTACGGGATGGGACAGACAGGGGGATTGGGACAGGTCATGGATGGATCTGACTTCGACATCCCCGTCTTCTGTGTCGGAGCATGCTGCCATCAATGGGGTGTCACCTATGGTGCTGCTGCCACCAGAGGCAGTGCCTTCTGTGGCATCCGTTGGGGGGACCTGTGGTGGTGGTGTTGTGGGCATGCTGGCTGCTGGGGTGCCTGTTGATGTTCCCTCCTCTGTGCTGCCACCTGATTTGTGCTGCTGCCGTGTCTTGATGCGTGCAGCTGAGGTGGAGGGTCTTTGGCCGTTGGTCTTGGCCCTCTTTGCAGGTGTGCTGGTAGGGGTGTCCTGATGCTCGTCGTTTGGATCGGACCCTGTGGTGGAGTAAAGGAGGGCGAGGGTTATTAATGGGTCTGTGGGTATTGGAATGGCATTGTATCACATGCATTGGGGTGGTACCTGAGGGTGATTTGGGTCGGGGCCTTGGAGGTGCTTTCATTTGTGTGTGGGGTGAGGGTGCAGTTGTTTGGCAGCCTGCAGTTAGGGTGTGCCTGCTGCACGTGTAGTGCGTGTTTTAGGGGTTTTTAATTATTTATGTATTTATTGTGGGTTTTAACGTGCGCTATCAGGCCGATGTGTGTGGACGTTCTCCTGGACATGTGTTTCTGTTGCACTATGTGGACACATGGTACTTCACATGGATGGACTTTGTGGGTTTGGCATTGTTTAATTTGGCCCACCTACCTGAATCTTCGGATGTCTGCACTCCTTTCTCCATCCCTCCGACTCCCTCTATGCTCTCCATTCCGATGGTGGAGGCACAGATTTCTTCCCAGGGGGTCAACTTGATGGGTGATTCAGGACCTCCCCCGGTGGCTGTGGCAATGTTGCGGTTGGCAGAGAGTATGCTGCGGACGCGTATCCGCAGGTCGTCCCATCGCTTTCGGCATTGCTGTGGGTTGCGGGGTGCGGTCCCCACCGCACTTACCCGCTGTGCCACCAGAGCCCATATGGCCTTCTTGTTTGCAAGTGCCGTCCTGGTCATTTACGTGGAGAAGACGACGGCAGCATTCTCCTGGAGGGTCTCTGTTAGCACGGTGAGTTCCTCACGGGAGAAGTGGACCTGCCGCTTGCGGTCGCACGCTTTCTTCGCTACTTTTCCCATTTTTCTTGGTTTCGCTAGGGTGGATGTCGGGTTGGGGTGTGACTCAGGGTAGTGTTTTTAGTGGTTGTGTGGTTTTAGTGGTTTTATAGGTGTACGGCGGGATGTTTCCCGTTCCGGGCCCATGTTTTAACTTCCGTTTCCGTATATTTCCGGTCACCGTACTTTCCGGTAGGCGCACACTGCGGTGTCCGCTGTGATGGGTGGCGGTATTGCACCTAGGGCGCCGTACGGCGGCGGTGTGGGCCGTTTTGGGGTCATTTCCGCCATCGCGGACTTTGCACTTCCGCCATGCCGTGGTGCTCGTGCCCGATGGGTCGGAATTGGCCGCACTTTGCTCCTTCGTGCAATGGCGGAAACGCTATTTACGCTGTGGCGGTCCGGTCAGTCACTTTCCGCCAGGGTCGTAATGAGGGCCATAGTCATTTATTGAATGCCCTACCAGCCACGACAGGTGTTGACTCAACCTAAATTCCCCCTTCCTAATTTTTGGGAACCAACCCCAATGGGGATATAATCAAACACTATGGTGTTCAGAACCCAAAGGGGCATTCCGCCCTCCATTCTTCAATTTACTTCCACAATTTCACCTCCCCGCTCCCCCCCAGCCTTTCCTTAGCAAATTGAAAATTCTCTGCCTACTTTCTCACCCTGGGAACCTGATAACCCAACTTAGAATTGTCCTGGAACCCAACCCCCAACGCATTATTGTGCATTCTATCTGGGTAACATTGCAGCCAGTCCGACAATTTTTCCAGTTTAACTGGCATATGTGTCCTTTGGTGCCACTCCTCGGCTACCTCTTCTTCCCCTACACTGAATTCCTGCTACGACACAGCCACTGCTGTGAAGCATTGCATGCATGTGTTCTGTCCCCACCATCTGTTATGCTCATGCCTACACTTACAATATTTCCTGAAACACTTTATTTGTTAAATGTGCAACACACCATTGCCTGTTGTTCCTGGTAAAGGCTGGGGTGGTTTGCGTGCCATATGAGCTAAGGGTGCCGGCTGCATATGTGCAATCCACTACATCCACAAATCCAAACCCAATTTACCCCACACTACTGTATCATCAACCCACCTTCCTTACCCAGGACTCCTCATCATATCTCACCCTTGACATGCCCCCGAAATTTACTTGTGGCTTTTTTATCACATTCTTGATATACGCTAGCATGTATAGTGATGGCTGATGTCACATTTTCTAACGGTACCAGTACCTTTGACCACCTGCCCAACTTCCTCTACTCCTTGGACCCATCCTTGTCTCTAAGCCCTCACAGGAAAAGGCTGAAATGTTGTGCAAGGCAGGTGCGCAGGAGACACTGCCCGTCAACACGTAATATGTTTCGCCTACGTCCATGCATCGAAACCTTTAAAAACGGAGGATCAGACCCTATGCGGCAAAGCTCTCGCAGGACAAGACCGTGGTGTTGTGCGATGCAGGTGCGCAAGAGATGCTGCTCATCAACACATAATATGTTACACCCACGTCCACGCATCGAAACCTTTACAAACCGAGGATCGGACCCTCTGCAGCAAAGCCCTCGCAGGACAAGGCCGCGGTGTTGTGTGATGCAGGTGTTTGGCAGCAAAGGGCTAGCAGTCTAGAGTGTGAGGGTAGCCACTACTGCACTCCGCTGAACTCCCCTTTCTGCTTAACTCCATGTGTGCTGTTCCCCTCGCATCTTAGGCTCCACTTCTTCCCGACCTTGCGCATACCTCTGCTTTCCCCCCGTCTCCATGTGCGCTGTTCCCCTCGCATCTTAGGCTCCGTTTCTTCCGGCCCTGGTGTGTCCTTCCCCTTTCTGCTCTGCTCCAAGTGTGCTGTTCCCCATCTTATCTTAGGCTCCACTTCTTCCCGGCCTTGCACGTCTTTCCCCTTTGACCCGACTCCGCGTGCGCTGTTCCTCTCGCATCTCAGGCTCCACCTCTTCCTGGCCTTGCGCAGCCTTCCCCTTTCTGTCTGACTCCACATGTGTTTTCCCCTCGCATCTTAGCCTTCACTTCTCCTGGCCTTGTGTGTCTTCCCCTTTCTGCTCCACTCCATGTGTGCTGTTCCCCCTGCTTTCTTAGGCTCTCTCCCTCCAGCGGATAACTTTACTTGTGTACTTTCTCTCTCTCCAGCAGTTACTGTTGTATTGTATATTTTGCAGTGTATTGTGTGCAATTATCCTCTTACTTCTCTTGTCCCCCCTCAGTGGTGACTATTGTATTGTTGCACTGTTTCCCTCTCTTTCGGTCCTCCCCCCTAACTGTGATTACTCTTCTACTGTATTCTGCATGGATTGTGCCCATCCTGTCCTTGTGCTCTACCCCTTTGTGTGCCCCTAGTGTGTGACCCCCCTACCCTCTTGCTTGGGCAGCCTCCTCTTCCTACTTCGTCCATGCACCCCTCTATGATGCTTTCTGTCTCCTCTATCTTCTCCAACTGCTTCTCTATCTCCTATCCTAACCCTCTTACTAAGTCTGGTAAGAAGAAGCACAAAAAGGGTATCCTGGTCTCAAACGAAGGCCTCCCTATCGCTGATTGATACACCAGTGCTTCCTTCAGACAGACCCTTACCGAAATCCTCTTTTTTGCTCCCTCTGCAGGCCTATGGATCCCTCGCATGGTCTCTGTTCTCTCCCCTTTTTCCTCCTCTCCCATTAATGGTGGCACTTGGTGGGCGCTCCTCCTGGCCCCCTTGCACTCCTCCAAGACCACCATTAATGTCTATCTGAGTGGCACCATCTTGGTCCATGGCCCTCAGCCCAATCACATTCTTTTTGATAGGCGTTTCCCACATCTTATCAACTTCCTTCCCTCTCCTGCTACTCATTTCTACACCCCTCTGGCTCCTCTGCCACCCCCTGCTTCCGCCACCTTGCTGGCACCCTCCTCATCTTCTCTGGCTGCTCTGCCACCTCCTTACTCCTCCACCTCTTTGGCACCCTTATCCTCACTGGCTACTCTATCATCTCCTTCCTCCTCTGCCCACTCTCGGACCCTCTACCGCCCCGGCAGGGTGTACTTCATAACTGAGGTCTTTCAAATGTGTCAATCTGCTCCACGTCGCTACTCTCAATTCTCGCTCTGCTGTCAAACACTCCTCCGACATCTGACGACTCCTCCAAGAACCTAATCTGGATGTCCTCGGTCTCACTGAGACATGGTTCACGGCCATCTCTGTCATGAGCTTTGACACTCTCCTCCCTGATGGCTACAAGATCCTCTCCGAGCCCAGAACCAACCGTTCACGGTGTAGAGTTGCTCTGATGTTCCTGGAGTGGATCCCTGCTTCTATCACTCCTACGCAGGCCTACTCTTCCTTTGAAGCATGTCTTAGTGGAGGTTTTCGCTGCTACTTTCTCTCCACCTCCTATGCCTGCGGCTGACTCACACTCCGACACAGCCCTCTCTAACTTGCATCTCTCTATCTCTAACACTCTGATGTCCTTGCCCCTGTCAGGAGGATCCGTATGAAGCCCACTTTCCAAGTGCAACTCTTGGTATGACTCTGACCTCACCACCCTTAAACATAAGTGTAGGGTGGCTGAGAGGAAGTGGACGGCATCAGACGCCTCCTCTGACAAACTGGCCTACCACCTGTTCCAAAGGCAATACAGACTCTCTGTCCCGTCCAAGAAGAGAGCTTACATCCAAGTCCGTATCTCTGAGGCCTCGAACAACATGGCCAAACACTTCAAAATCTGCATGGAGCTGGCCAATCCTGCTGCATTCTCCACCACTCCTGTTCCCTCCCAGACCATTTGCACGGCACTGGCTTCTCACTTCACCGCTAAAATTCAGGACATCCTGTCCTCTCTCCTCTCTTCCTCTCCATCTACCTCTCTCAGCCCCTCTCTGGCCACCTCTCCCTTTCCTCCTCCTTTCTCCTGTTTCCCTGTGTTCACTCCTGATGATATTTCTTGACAAGTCTAATCTATGAAAGTGTCATCCAAGCAGGTGCTCCCCTACTCCTCCAAAACCATCAAGGAACACATCAACACCCTTGCTCCAGCCTTGCCGATTTCTGCAATCACTCTTTTGCAACCGGAACTTCCCTTCCCTCCTAAAGCACACACTTGTGCACCCCCTCCTTAAGAAGCCTTCTTTTTTTTGTTATTATTGTTTTTGGTGCAAGCACCTTTACAACAAGTTTAAAAATCATGATAAAACAATCTAAATACAATCTAAATACAATTGAGATGTCAATACACTTACATTACAATTAATTCAACAAAAGCAAAAGCAAAATCAAAAAAACTAAATTTCAAGCGAATTTGAGAAGGAAAAAAAGGATAATTATAGTTGAACTTAAAATCACATAAGACTTTTTATTACTCTTTATGTAATATCTAGACCCTCAATATCTAGGAGGATGTGTTACTCTTGCCATGGTTATAGTATACAGTACAAAAAATTATTATGATTATGATACTTAGGTGATCTGCAATTGATTTGGGATGTATACCCTATCGAAAACTGTCTTTTAAGAGATTTAACACAAAAGGAAATCCCCAGGATGTTCCACTTTGAAAACACAGTTCATGGTTCCCCACTCCAACATTGAATGCAGTATATTTGACCAACAACCCAACTTTAAGACAATATGATTTCCTACACCCATGAATAGGTCATTGTGGTAAGGATCTAGAAGGTGTAAACAAATACACAATGGGTTGCCTACTTAGTTAGACATTTCATAATTAGATACACCAAGTGTCAATGGTTTCAATGATCTTTAAGAGTGGTCTCAATGCTATAAGTAAATATTTTTGGAAACCCCACATACATTGCATCCATACTGTTTCCAATGCTGACAATGTATTATAGTTGATGTATTGTGTTAGCTGGAGCGATCTTGCAGAATCAAAGAATGGACAATACACTGTCATGTGTTTCAAAGTTTCAGGCTCTTTCTGATGAAATCGACAGATTACATCGTCAGCAGTCCCTGATCTAGTCTTCCAATACCTCATCCTTTGTTTAGTTGGCAATAGATTCAATCTGAATCGCATATACATTTTCCTCAACTGAGGGCACGGGAAAAAAATAATATAGGGAAGGAATGGCTTCTGTTTCTGCCTAAAAATTGCTTATTCTGAGTAGGATTTAAGCATACCAATCAGGTCATGAGTTCTGGCCCAATCCCACTGGTAACTTTTTTTTTCACTATTTCAGGATGCAAAGTCAAATCAGCTGGATGTAGGGCTAGGATCTGTAGAATCTCACACATTTGTTTGTGGAACATGATGACAGACGCTGGATTTCCATTTACAATCATAATAGCAAAATCCTCGTACAATGAGTTACACAGCGGTTGAAGCATTTTTGCAAAATTCCTCAAAGCTTCTCTACATCAGCTTGGATGCCAATGAGTGCAAACCGAATTCATGTAGAAGAATCGAGTTAGGGAGAGAATTAGGCAGGTGCAAAACTTTCTTCCAGATCATGCCTTGTATTCTATTCAGAACTCCATCAGTAGGTAGAAGACATACATCCAACCCATATAAAATAATTGTTTCTAACTTTAACAGATAGAAATCAATGAGAGGTATCAAGGAGAAACGGCATAATTTTTCCAGAATAACCTTTATCTGTGCAATGAGTGGGACCACTTTTAAATTGATGGATAGTTGCCATTTAAGAATGGCGTTAGTGTTGGTAAGGTTGTACCCTAAATATACCACATTCAGTGTGCGATAAATGGGATTAATTTTTATGTTCCATTTGAAGTTAATAACCTTTTTCTTATTTGTAAGGACCATTATGTGTGATTTCGCTGAGTTAAGAGAGAGGTCGTGCTGTTCAAAGTATGGGGCAAAGTGATGTAATTTCTTTTGAAGACCGAAGGGGGTACGATCCAAAAAGATGACATTGACATTGTCAGCAAATGCTAACCAGTTCAATCGTAAACCACCCAATTTCACTGGAGTCTTGAAGTGCCCATAGGAACTCTATGTATGCAAGATATAAATTAAATACTATCGCTGCAAGGTTACAGCCCTGTTTTACACCAATTTCATTCTTAATCAGGTCAGATAATAAGCCTGTCTGATCAATCCTCAACCTATAGTTGGTACCGTCATGTAGCATAGCAATCATGGCAATAATATGCAGGGGGATCTTATAACTTATCAACTTTTCCCACAGAATACTTCTGATCACGCTGTCAAATGCAGAAGATAAGTCAAGTAGGGCCAGAAAAATGGGGCAATCACCTGCCTTATGTGAAGAAGTCAAGATGTGCGATAATATCGTAGCATTGAGCTGTGTACCCATACATTTCCTGAATCCTATTTGAAAACGGGACAGAGTTTGATGGATGTTTATAAATTGGGTTAACTCTTTTAAAATGAATGCTTGAAATATCTTAGATACAACGTCAATTAATGCAATAGGCCGGAAGTTTACAGAGTTATCTATTGGTCCTTTTGTATGGAGAGTTATGATGATAGATCCCTTCCAGCAATCAGGAATTTTTTTGGTCAGAAATATTCGATCGTAACAACGTTTCAATACAGTGGCCCATAAGTGAGGATCATCTTTTATTACAGAGAGAGTTTAATATTACTAAAAAATTATTCACGTTAGTCGTTCTGGTGTTATGCTAAGGTTGAAGAACTTTTGCTCTTCAAACTACAAGGGGAAATAACTTCAAATTCCTTCATTCTCTGGTGTACTGAGATGGCACTCAAGGGAAATTATTTTCAATTCAATAACAAATTCTTCAAACAGATACATGGCAATGCCATGGGATCAGCCATGGCACCAACTTGGCCAACCTTTATGTTGAATCATTAGAAAGAATTAAAATATTGAGTGAAGTCAACCCTTACAAGATTAACCTCAAAGAGTGGAGAAGATATATCGACGATGAAATAGTGATCTGGCACGGTGACACAATAAGTAAGATTCTTTGACTGGTTGAATGAACAAAACCCGTTTTTGAAATTCACGATGAGTAAATTACAATTAACTTTCTAGACATTACTATTTATGTCGATCTAGACGAAAGAGTCCTTAAAGTGAAACCTTTCCATAAACCTACTGAAAGAAACTCACTTTTGAATTACAATAGTTTCCACCCTAGACATGTCTGTGAAAACCTACTGGTAGGACTATTTTTAAGCTCGGAATGTAATAGCACCAACAGAGAAGAGTTTGAAAAGGAAGGTAAAGTACTGAGCCTAAACTTGATTGAAAAGGGGATACCCTGATAAAATTGTTGAAAGAGCCTTTAAAAGAGCATCAAATAATAATAATCTTGAAAGCCTTCAAGAATAAAGACCGAAAAACGAGCAAAACAAACGCATTGTTTTTGTGAGCACCTTCAATCCTTTATCAAACCAGATTGAAAGAATAGTTAATAATAACTGGCATATCCTGTCCAAAGGAAACACATCCGTCATGACTCTGAGATATGCTTTCAAAAGGAGTAGGAATGTAAAAGAAATAATCACCAGAAATGATGTATTTGAACCTACCCGAAGACAAACCACAGTAACGGAGACATGGGGCCTAACTAAACCAAAGGGCCATTGTGCTTGCAGAAATTGTAAATGTTGCCGCTCGCCAACCAGAACTACTATGGTAGACAGCGGTCTTACGAACCCATGGCAACAATGGGATTTTACAAACTGTAACACCACATGGGTGATTTATGTAAGTTGGTGCCTGTGCCAAAAGATCAGCATTGGAAAAACTGAACAACCTGTTAAAGTTCGTATTGGTGAGCATAATAGCTGCATCCGCAATAGAGTACTAACGGCACCAATGATACAGCAATTCCTGATGGCTGGCCACTCTTGTGAAGATCTGAAGTGGTCAATACTAATTAAAGTGCACCAAGGCCACAACACACAAAAAGACAAACAAAGGCTAACAAGAGAAGAAACAAGGATGATCTTTTTAACAAACAACCACACTATAGGCATGAATGACATCATTGTTTGGCATAACTTATGCTAACACAATCGTTTGATTGTGCAGATGAAGCATTGCGATATGTGCGGCTTTGTGGACGACCATGATTGCGGCTAGTTATTATTTTCCGCGCCATGACCGAGACCATATATGAAAATAAAGGATTGTGAAAGTAATTAACCAACATTGCAGGGCGAGGTTTCATCACAAACCTCACCAATGGAATGTCCTTTCAAACGAGATTGCTGCTTGTTTTCCAACCCGTTTCAAAATGGCCACCTTTTTGCATGATTAATGACGCAGTAACGTGACATGGACTGACTGAAGCGTTCGCCACTATTTAATCCTTTTCGCTGACTAATGAAGTAATAACATTACGAGCAGGAGTATGCTGGATGAATGACCTACACAGACAACAAAGTAAGTCGCTCTTTGTGCCTCTGCCGTTTCCTTTAGACAGCTTATGATGATGGTTGAACACACTAGCAACATTTCTCCAATTTTTTCAATGTTTAATGCTACCAAGACAGTCCATTGTCTTTTTTCTATATTGACAGCTTGACCACTGCATTGACATTTTGTCACTGTACGCAGACGATGTCGCATTTTTAAACAATTGGTTGGTCCACACCGTCTGATGATTTTTGCATCCTTCACTGACCCCAATATAAAAATGCAATATGCAGAATAGTGAGAACGTTAAGTTTCCTGAGTCTAACAAAATTTTCGAATCAGCGGGTGTATGCAAACTTCCAATTTTATTTGGGTTTGATTTTCAACATCTATGTGCTCCATCTACTAGCCATACTATTACCTATAGATACAATGATGCTGAAAGTTCTGCAATATTTGATTCCATTACAGATTACACACAATATTGATGTCCCTTAAATGAGCATTAGGCAAATCGAGATGACTTCCAGTGTGGGATATACCACATACAGTACAAATTCCTCTCCGGATTTGACTCATATATACAAGTAAATTTAAACAGGTGTAGAGCAGCCATCTTCAGACACTGTTTGGGTGTTGTTGGTTTAGAACCTGGAAGTTGAAATACTACTTCCCCTTTTAAATCTGCATTATAAAAAGTGACATTTGGTCACAAATTTCTGATCCATACTTTTATGCCTCTGTAGGTAGGAAGCTGTGTTGGTGTACCAAGACCCCCATTTTCATTACTATTGAAAGTGATTTTGATAGGTAAGTGCGATAGTGCTAACATGTTTAGCATTTCACTCTTGTTGAAGTGAAATAATTGTTAAGTTTGATAGCAACCAGTAATAAGTTGCTTTTATTTATGTTCAAATTATCTTGTTTAATCGAGAGCAAGACACAACGTCCACAGTGACTGATGGGGACACAGAAACCTAACAGAAACCCCCTGAAGAATTTCCCAAAATTAAATATACTTATGATTGTATGGGAATGAAACCTGTTGGGCAAATTTGAGTCATATTAGTTATGCTCTATGAACTTGTGCAATCTCTTTTTTAGTGTTCTATGAGTAGGCGTGAATAGGTTTTAATGATTTAAGTACTGTCCTTTGATTCAGTTGTGATTGTCGTGAATTGTACTGTTTTTTCTGGTTGTGATAGGAGGTCTATGGCTAATTACAACAAAATTACAAATTGTCTATTGTTAATTCTTACTAATGTGTATTTTGTGTTTTTCTTATTATATGTTTTTTTTAAACAACTGAATTTTGAATAAAATGAATGCTATTTTTAATCAGACAAAGGGTAAATCGAATCTCTTTCCACTACAGAAGCACTCTTTTCGTGATTCTCTGCATTTCAATTAATTCCACTATCCGGTCCTTGTGTGTAGTTCGTTATGCTAAGCTATGACATGATTCGTGAAGTAATAGAAGTCATCCATTTAAATCAAAATTCACAGAAAAAGCGTTTGATTGAATTAGCTGGACCTATTTACAATTTATATTGGAAAAACGCTGGCTTGGCCCTATTTTATGCAATTCTTTCAAGTCCTATACGGTAGGTAAAGAGCACAGATTCTGGTGGAGGGGTCTTGGTCTAATGGGTATAACATTCAATGTGGAACCTGTCAGGGCTGCCCCTTGTCTCCTATCTTATTTAATACATTTATTGAGCCACTGTCAGCGGCAATCAGAACATATGATACCATTCAAAGTATTCAGTGTGGCATCTAAGGTATTACTGTATGCAGACGATTTTCTTTTGTTTCTTTCGAATCCAGACAGTGCTGGAGCTGTTTCATTGATTTGATAAGATATCGAATTTTAAGGTAAACAAATCTAAGACAGAAATGCTTGCTATTACCCAAACGTGTTATAAAAGTTGCATTCCCGATAATGAATTTCGCTGGCCAAGGATGGATTTGTTACACTTAGGAATCTCTGTTTCTCTAGACACTGTGCATATGCTAGAACATAATGTGTGTATTAAGCTCAAAGATATCTTTTTCTGACTGTAAAGGGTGGTCTAAACTCAATCGTACGATTTGGGGGAATGTTGGCACAATTAAGATGGTTTTCCTTCTTAAAATTCTATACCTGTTCAGCATGCTGCCTTTACCTCTTTCGCAGAGCTTGCTTAATGTTGTGATGTCTTATGGGAAGCAGGGAGCCTTTAATGCTTCCCCATATGATAATGTCTCAACCCTGTGTGATGTCATGGAATGTTCTGTTTGCATCTTGCGGAAAATGTTCTAAGTTGGTCAGTTGGAGGAAAGTGCTGAAGGAGAGGAGCCTCTGAGTGTTGGGGGTCTTCTTCCCTTACATGTAACCTAAATAAATACTGTTACATTGCTTACCTGACTGCGCCAGCCTCCTCATAACAATGGCGACGAGGATGGGATGAGAGGTCCCCGCAGACAGGTCAAAGGAGACCCCCAGCATCTGCCAGCGTCGAGTCGCGGCCTGCAGCAGGTGATCGCATCGCTCCCGACGTCTGCTCCGCCCGTACCTCCTCTGAGCAGCCTGGAGGATGGAGTTCGGAAGTGCTCCGTGAGGTAGGAGACCCTGTGGGGAGAAGCGAAGGCGCCGCCAGAGAAGAAAGCGACAGGCAGTGGGCTGCTCCGCCCCCCTTTGCGTTGAGCAGCCCGCCACACAGAACGGCAGATGCTGAGGCCCCATTCCGGCGTCCCTGAAGAAACGACCGAAGCGGCCGTGGGGGAAGCTCAAGGAGGGCTGCTCCGCTTCCTAGTAGCACGCCGAGCAGCCGTCGAGTGATCACGGCCTCAGGGAAGGTCACTCCGCTTCCGTAGCGTCGAGCGACCGCTGTGTCCCTGCAACGTTTGCGCAAGTAAGTGCCTTCAGCTCCGATTAGCGCCCCTGTTGATCCCGGCCCGCACACACACTCGCCAGTGTGGGGAAGACACCGGACTTAGCAGATGATCTGCGTGGGAGGGATGTGAGGTGGGGAAGACGCCGGACTTCGCTATCGTATTTCCCCTAGCAGATGACCTGCGTGGGAGGGATGTGAGGTACCGTAAAACACCTAAAAGAGGAGCAAGTGAATTGGATTGAAGACTGCACTCTCAGTGCAGAAATATACCCGGGGTAAGAAAGTTTGTCTATGTGAGGCTGCAGTTGAATTTGGCCATCCGAAAAATGATCTCTTACTGCATTCAGTCCCAGATGTGAACTGTCACTGCGGATACATGCCGTGTTGGACTGGTGCAACAAACTCAGCAAGGATTGAGCTAGAAGAAGTAAACTTTCGTACAAAGGCATGGCAGCATTACCTGGCATATCTGGCCCGCCCATTTTCATGCCCACTCCAGGTGCGGCGAAGATTGCTTGGCCCCAGTGGCGAAAAGGATTTATGCACTATATGAGGGCAGCTGGAGGAACAGCATATTCTAGTGAAAGAAAAGTGGCATTGCTATTGCACTTCCTAGGTTATGAGGGACAGAGGATTTTCGAGACACTTCCTCAGTTGGTAGGGGATGGAAGCGGGGATGACTTGAATGAATTTAAATCGGCTCTGCTCAAATTAGATAAGCATTTCAACCCCAAAATAAGTACAATTTTGGAGCGATATAACTTCCGCATGCGGATCCAGGCTCACGGGGAATCTGTTGAAGACTACGTCACCGCTCTCCGTCACCTTGCCCTGACATGCAAATTTCAAGGAAATTTTGATGAACATATCCGCGATCAATTCATGACGCATTGCCACTCAAATAAAATACATGAGCAACTTTGGCTGAAGGACGAGCCAAATTTGGATGAATTATTGGACTTGGCCAAGTGTGTAGAGCACTCGCTGGCATGTGTTGCCAAGCTCTCCAAGACGGAAGGAAGTGACTCTATGGAAAACAGGCAGGAGGTGCTGAATGTGGGTGAAGGGAAGAACAAAAGGAAGGGAAGGAACAGGCAGAAGGAAAGGAACAACGCAGAAGAGAAGAGAAACCAAGTGTCGGCACAGAGAAGCGAAAAGAGAGAGGAAAAAAGGGGCAAGAGATTGTGTTATCGATGTGCCAGTGCGACGCACTTTGCATCCTCTGTAGTGTGTCCAGGGCGAAAGGCTGTATGCAATAAATGCAAAAGGAGAGGACATATTTCCACGTGTTGCAAAAACTATCAGTTTGGCCAAACGGGGCAAAGGAAGATCCTGTTTGTAGATGATGAGGATGATGGAGAATCATCAGAAGAAGATACTGCATTGGCATTGACAAATGTTATTGTGAATACAGTTAATGTTGTAGCCAGTGGTGGAAACACGGATGATTGTGAGCGTCCCTATGCCGTGGTGACAGTGAATGGGTGTAAGGTGTCAATGATGGCAGATTCAGGGTCAAAAGTTACGTTAGTGTCCAGAAGTGCTTTTGAAGGCGAGATGAAGGGGAAGGTATCAGCATTGTCTGAACCTGACATAAATCCGGGAGGCTACAACCAAGATAAAATTGATTTGCTAGGTTATGTGTGGAGTAGATTTGAATTTAAAGGTCGCAGTTGTGATGGGAAAGTGTATGTAACAAAAAAGGGACAATCCCTATTCGGATGGAGAGAGCAGAGGAATTTAGGAATCAGACTAGACCCCAACCACCCCGAGCAAGTTTTACAAGTGTCAGAAGCATCCACGATGTCCTGCAAGTACGCGAGAGAGTTTAGTAAAGTGTTTGATGAGACTTTGGGAAGAATAAAGGGTTTTCAACATCAAATATTGCTAAAAAGCGGTAGTGTGCCCACCGTAGCCAAACTCAGACCGGTGCCCTTTGCCTTGCGGGACAGTGTTAAACAAGAATTGCAGAAATTGTTAAAGACATGGGTGACCGAGAGAGCTGGGGGTGTTGAATGGGTTTCCCCAGTCGTAATAGTGAAGAAAAGTTCAGGGGACATAAGATTGTGTGTGAATATGCGTGAGTTGAATAAATGCGTGTTGGTGGACTGGCACCCGCTACCCAACATGGGTGAGTTATTGACCATGGTCGGTGGGGGGAAGTATTTCTCCAAACTTGATATGACGTCGGCCTATCATCAGGTGGAGTTAGAGGAGACATGCAGAAAAGTTACAGCGTTTGTAACGCATGAGGGGGTGTTCCAGTTTAGGAGAATGCCTTTTGGGTTGGCATCTGCCTCCTCTGTGTTTCAGAAAATAATGGATCGCCTTTTGAGAGGAGTGAAGGGCTTGTTCTGTTTTCAAGATGATGTCTTGGTGAGTGGAGTGACTTTGGAGGAGCATGATGGGAATCTATACAAAGTGTTGAAGATATTTAAGGATAGGGGTATCACGCTGAGAGAAGAAAAGTGCAAATTTGCAGTGACAAATGTGGACTATTTGGGACATGAAGTATCGGGGGATGGCATTAGACCCAAAGAGGAGATGATAAATGCCATAAAGAGAGTGGAGAGACCTTGTAATAAGAGTGAATTGAGGTCTTTTCTCGGAATGATGGAATTTTATCAAAAATTTGTGGTAAATTATGCTGACAAGGTGCAAGAGATGAGAAAAGTTCTGAGGAAGGGTGTTGATTTTGTGTGGAATAGTCACTGTGATTTGGAATTTAATAGAATAAAGGAAGATGTAAACTTAGCCCGTCCTTTAGGATGTTTTGACACGAGAAGACTGTCTATCATTACTGTAGATGCTAGTGAGTATGGACTTGGGGCGGTATTGTCCCAGAAGCAGGATGATGGGTCTGAAGAGGAGATAGCACATGCATCGAGAGGTCTCAAGGGAGCAGAGATGAGATATTTGGTTATCGAAAAGGAGGCATTGGCGTGTTTCTGGGCTGTAGAACGTTTCAGGAATTTTGTGTGGGGAGTAGAATTTGTAATCCGCACAGATCACAAACCTCTTAAGGCTATATTCGAAAGTAAGGGCCTAGATAAAGTTTCCCGCAGAGTGGCAGGTTGGGTCACCAGGATGCAGACACATTGTTTTAAGATGGAGGTCATTCCAGGAAAGGATAACATATTCGCGGATAATTTGTCGAGGGTGAGAGTTGCTGACTCTGATGTTGTGGACAGTGAAGAAATGGAATTAGTGTTTATCAATACCGACGGTATTGTGTCCAAACAGGAGTGGTTGGATGAGGTGAAGAAAGATGAGATCATGAGCAGGGTAATTCCATATGTGATGTCAACGGCATGGCCGAATAAAGTGGATCTGGCAGAGGGGGTGAAGCCGTTTTGGGAAGTGAAGGATGAGTTGTCTGTCACGGATGGGATTTTATTCAGGTGGGGAAGAGCGGTAGTCCCGATAGGGTTGAGGAAAAAGGTGATAGAGTTAGCGCATTGTGGTCACATTGGCGTTACCAAAACCAAAGGGGTGTTGAGACAAGAATATTGGTGGCCTGGATTTGATAGAGAGATTGAGAATTACTTAGCTAATTGTCAATTTTGCATCAAGAGTGGAAAGGGAGTTGTGGCCAAGAAGCAGCCATTGGTGGATGTGGGCCTCCCATCAAGGATATGGAGCGAGATAGCTATGGATATTCTAGGTCCTGTGGAGTTAGGTTACGGACGTGGAAAATTCATTGTTCTGGTTGTAGACCTGTTTTCTAGATGGGTGCATTTTAAGGTTGTGAGAAACATCACCGGAGAGAGTATGATAAAGATATTGCAGGAGATTTTTGCCAATGAAGGCCTACCGGAAAGTGTATTGACGGACAATGGTCCCCAGTTCATAGGTGGTAACTTTACCAGCTATTTAAGGAAGTGTGGAGTTGACCACAAAAGAACTTCATTGTACCATCCCGAATCCAACGGGGTAGTTGAAAGGATGAATAGGTGTGTGATGGAGAGTATTCGGATGGGTGAGGAGTGTGGTCAGGATAAAGGAGCCATGATACAAAGTAGGATATGGGCTTTGAGGATGGCGCCACATGCGACAACAGGTCTGTGCCCGTTCGAGCTTATGAGGGGCAGGAAGCCATATTCCGTGGCATGTCCGCCATGGCTTGGTAGGAGTAGAGAAACGGATCTGGTCGTTGATGAAGTGAGAAAGTCATTGGTGAAGAAGAAATCCGAATGGGTCATGCGCGAAAATCTTAAGAGAGGGAAGAAAGAATTGCGCGTGGAGTGTGGAGATTGGGTCAGGATAAGGAAGGGAGTTGTCAAGAGGAAAGGAGAATCTCTTTATTCGGATCCTGTCAGAGTCGTGGCAGTCATGAAAGGGGCTGTACGTGTGACCGGAGGGCAAGTGTGGAATAAAGATAGAATTGCCACTGTGAGGAGAGCCCATGTATAGATGTGAGGAACGTCATGGGACTGTTGCTGCAGTGTCTTGTTATTAGTTGGTGTGTCTCGGTTGTTTGGAAACAGTGCGTGTGATTTTTCATTTAAATTAAAGATTTAAGCTCATAGGGTAAGTTAAATAAAAAGAAAAAAAAATGATGATGAGAGAAAGGGAGATGTGTTGTGATGTCTTATGGGAAGCAGGGAGCCTTTAATGCTTCCCCATATGATAATGTCTCAACCCTGTGTGATGTCATGGAATGTTCTGTTTGCATCTTGCGGAAAATGTTCTAAGTTGGTCAGTTGGAGGAAAGTGCTGAAGGAGAGGAGCCTCTGAATGTTGGGGGTCTTCTTCCCTTACATGTAACCTAAATAAATACTGTTACATTGCTTACCTGACTGCGCCAGCCTCCTCATAACAATGGCGACGAGGATGGGATGAGAGGTCCCCGCAGACAGGTCAAAGGAGACCCCCAGCATCTGCCAGCATCGAGTCGCGGCCTGCAGCAGGTGATCGCATCGCTCCCGACGTCTGCTCCGCCCGTACCTCCTCTGAGCAGCCTGGAGGACGGAGTTCGGAAGTGCTCCGTGAGGTAGGAGCCCCTGTGGGGAGAAGCGAAGGCGCCGCCAGAGAAGAAAGCGACAGGCAGTGGGCTGCTCCGCCCCACTGAGAAAAAAGAAGAGTGACAACACTTTGCAGAAACATTGTGTAATCCCTTAACAAAGCCAAAGGTGTAGCATGCACAGCAACAGCGATGCAGAAAAGATACTCTAGTGTAGTCAGAAAAGGGAACAGTTCCCTCACAAAGGAAACAGAGCATGCTAACGCAGCCACCGTGAAAAGGTGCAGCAGTGGCAGGAGCACTGCAAGCTTGTTTGTGTTTCCTCACATGGACAACTGTTACATCTTTCTATGGTCGCTGGTCGTGGTGGCACCGTGGCCGTGTTCGTTTTGCTGCCACTATTGGGGATTCCAACATGGCCGCTGGCACGCACCGTCCTTTTTTCCCGCTTGCATCTTCTCCCTCCTCAACGCAAAGGGGGGCGGAGCAGCCCACTGCCTGTCGCTTTCTTCTCTGGCGGCGCCTTCGCTTCTCCCCACAGGGGCTCCTACCTCACGGAGCACTTCCGAACTCCGTCCTCCAGGCTGCTCAGAGGAGGTACGGGCGGAGCAGACGTCGGGAGCGATGCGATCACCTGCTGCAGGCCGCGACTCGACGCTGGCAGATGCTGTGGGTCTCCTTTGACCTGTCTGCGGGGACCTCTCATCCCATCCTCGTCGCCATTGTTATGAGGAGGCTGGCGCAGTCAGGTAAGCAATGTAACAGTATTTATTTAGGTTACATGTAAGGGAAGAAGACCCCCAACACTCAGAGGCTCCTCTCCTTCAGCACTTTCCTCCAACTGACCAACTTAGAACATTTTCCGCAAGATGCAAACAGAACATTCCATGACATCACACAGGGTTGAGACATTATCATATGGGGAAGCATTAAAGGCTCCCTGCTTCCCATAAGACATCACAACATTAAGCAAGCTCTGTGAAAGAGGTAAAGGCAGCATGCTGAACAGGTATAGAATTTTAAGAACCAAAACCATCTTAATTGTGCCAACATTCCCCCAAATCGTACGATTGAGTTTAGACCACCCTTTACAGTCAGAAAAAGATATCTTTGAGCTTAATACACACATTATGTTCTAGCATATGCACAGTGTCTAGAGAAACAGAGATTCCTAAGTGTAACAAATCCATCCTTGGCCAGCGAAATTCATTATCGGGAATGCAACTTTTATAACACGTTTGGGTAATAGCAAGCATTTCTGTCTTAGATTTGTTTACCTTAAAATTCGATATCTTATCAAATCAATGAAACAGCTCCAGCACAGTCTGGATTCGAAAGAAACAAAAGAAAATCGTCTGCATACAGTAATACCTTAGATGCCACACTGAATACTTTGAATGGTATCATATGTTCTGATTGCCGCTGACAGTGGCTCAATAAATGTATTAAATAAAATAGGAGACAAGGGGCAGCCCTGACAGGTTCCACATTGAATGTTATACCCATTAGACCAAGACCCCTCCACCAGAATCTGTGCTCTTTACCTACCGTATAGGACTTGAAAGAATTGCATAAAATAGGGCCAAGCCAGCGTTTTTCCAATATAAATTGTAAATAGGTCCAGCTAACGCAATCAAACGCTTTTTGAGATTTATTTAAATAAGGAAGCATTATTAAATCATATATATTCTATAGAAAGACCTCCCATGGCCCCCCTTTTGTTGTTACACAACTATTCCACCAAGGCCAGTGCAAGGCAGAGCTCTCAAGTATTTCGTGGCCATGCGTGAGAAGTCAATCACGTCCTGTTTTTGCTTTGAATTATGGTTTTTATATTTTATATGGAAAGTAAAAACCTAAAAGTCCCGGATTTCAGCAGGAAACAAACAGGGATGGATGGGCTTCTCACTCAAGGTTACGGGAAGCTTGAGAGGTCTGGGACCATAAACAGTACCACAAAGTCAAACTGTACAGATAGCGTGCAAGCCAACATTCCTACTCCAATTTGGGAGATGGTAGTACAGTAAGGCCATGAGTACCAAGTTAAAGCTGTGTGTGGATTAGGGTCTCCCTACTGGAATGCCCCATGTTAGCATGAATCAGATAGCAGCAACACAAGCTTGCTTCACACGGAGGAACGGTGCAGAATTATCAGTAATAACGTGTTTCCGCGCCGAGCAGCCGTCGAGTGATCACGGCCTCAGGGAAGGTCGCTCCGCTTCCGTAGCGTCGAGCGACCGCCGTGTCCCTGCAACGTTTGCGCAAGTAAGTGCCTTCAGCTCCGATTAGCGCCCCTGCTGATCCCGGCCCGCACACACACTCGCCAGTGTGGGGAAGACACCGGACTTAGCAGATGATCTGCGTGGGAGGGATGTGAGGTGGGGAAGACGCCGGACTTCGCTACCGTATTTCCCCTAGCAGATGACCTGCGTGGGAGGGATGTGAGGTACCGTAAAACACCTAAAAGAGGAGCAAGTGAATTGGATTGAAGACTGCACTCGCAGTGCAGAAATATACCCGGGGTAAGAAAGTTTGTCTATGTGAGGCTGCAGTTGAATTTGGCCATCCGAAAAATGATCTCTTACTGCATTCAGTCCCAGATGTGAACTGTCACTGCGGATACACGCCGTGTTGGACTGGTGCAACAAACTCAGCAAGGATTGAGCTAGAAGAAGTAAACTTTCGTACAAAGGCATGGCAGCATTACCTGGCATATCTGGCCCGCCCATTTTCATGCCCACTCCAGGTGCGGCGAAGATTGCTTGGCCCCAGTGGCAAAAAGGATTTATGCACTATATGAGGGCAGCTGGAGGAACAGCATATTCTAGTGAAAGAAAAGTGGCATTGCTATTGCACTTCCTAGGTTATGAGGGACAGAGGATTTTCGAGACACTTCCTCAGTTGGTAGGGGATGGAAGCGGGGATGACTTGAATGAATTTGAATCGGCTCTGCTCAAATTAGATAAGCATTTCAACCCCAAAAGAAGTACAATTTTGGAGCGATATAACTTCCGCATGCGGATCCAGGCTCACGGGGAATCTGTTGAAGACTACGTCACCGCTCTCCGTCACCTTGACCTGACATGCAAATTTCAAGGAAATTTTGATGAACATATCCGCGATCAATTCATGACGCATTGCCACTCAAATAAAATACGTGAGGAACTTTGGCTGAAGGACGAGCCAAATTTGGATGAATTATTGGACTTGGCCAAGTGTGTAGAGCACTCGCTGGCATGTGTTGCCAAGCTCTCCAAGACGGAAGGAAGTGACTCTATGGAAAACAGGCAGGAGGTGCTGAATGTGGGTGAAGGGAAGAACAAAAGGAAGGGAAGGAACAGGCAGAAGGAAAGGAACAACGCAGAAGAGAAGAGAAACCAAGTGTCGGCACAGAGAAGCGAAAAGAGAGAGGAAAAAAGGGGCGAGAGATTGTGTTATCGATGTGCCAGTGCGACGCACTTTGCATCCTCTGTAGTGTGTCCAGGGCGAAAGGCTGTATGCAATAAATGCAAAAGGAGAGGACATATTTCCACGTGTTGCAAAAACTATCAGTTTGGCCAAACGGGGCAAAGGAAGATCCTGTTTGTAGATGATGAGGATGATGGAGAATCATCAGAAGAAGATACTGCATTGGCATTGACAAATGTTATTGTGAATACAGTTAATGTTGTAGCCAGTGGTGGAAACACGGATGATTGTGAGCGTCCCTATGCCGTGGTGACAGTGAATGGGTGTAAGGTGTCAATGATGGCAGATTCATGGTCAAAAGTTACGTTAGTGTCCAGGAGTGCTTTTGAAGGCGAGATGAAGGGGAAGGTATCAGCATTGTCTGAACCTGACATAAATCCGGGAGGCTACAACCAAGATAAAATTGATTTGCTAGGTTATGTGTGGAGTAGATTTGAATTTAAAGGTCGCAGTTGTGATGGGAAAGTGTATGTAACAAAAAAGGGACAATCCCTATTGGGATGGAGAGAGCAGAGGAATTTAGGAATCAGACTAGACCCCAACCACCCCGAGCAAGTTTTACAAGTGTCAGAAGCATCCACGATGTCCTGCAAGTACGCGAGAGAGTTTAGTAAAGTGTTTGATGAGACTTTGGGAAGAATAAAGGGTTTTCAACATCAAATATTGCTAAAAAGCGGTAGTGTGCCCACCGTAGCCAAACTCAGACCGGTGCCCTTTGCCTTGTGGGACAGTGTTAAACAAGAATTGCAGAAATTGTTAAAGACATGGGTGACCGAGAGAGCTGGGGGTGTTGAATGGGTTTCCCCAGTCGTAATAGTGAAGAAAAGTTCAGGGGACATAAGATTGTGTGTGAATATGCGTGAGTTGAATAAATGCGTGTTGGTGGACTGGCACCCGCTACCCAACATGGGTGAGTTATTGACCATGGTCGGTGGGGGGAAGTATTTCTCCAAACTTGATATGACGTCGGCCTATCATCAGGTGGAGTTAGAGGAGACATGCAGAAAAGTTACAGCGTTTGTAACGCATGAGGGGGTGTTCCAGTTTAGGAGAATGCCTTTTGGGTTGGCATCTGCCTCCTCTGTGTTTCAGAAAATAATGGATCGCCTTTTGAGAGGAGTGAAGGGCTTGTTCTGTTTTCAAGATGATGTCTTGGTGAGTGGAGTGACTTTGGAGGAGCATGATGGGAATCTATACAAAGTGTTGAATATATTTAAGGATAGGGGTATCACGCTGAGAGAAGAAAAGTGCAAATTTGCAGTGACAAATGTGGACTATTTGGGACATGAAGTATCGGGGGATGGCATTAGACCCAAAGAGGAGATGATAAATGCCATAAAGAGAGTGGAGAGACCTTGTAATAAGAGTGAATTGAGGTCTTTTCTCGGAATGACGGAATTTTATCAAAAATTTGTGGTAAATTATGCTGACAAGGTGCAAGAGATGAGAAAAGTTCTGAGGAAGGGTGTTGATTTTGTGTGGAATAGTCACTGTGATTTGGAATTTAATAGAATAAAGGAAGATGTAAACTTAGCCCGTCCTTTAGGATGTTTTGACACGAGAAGACTGTCTATCATTACTGTAGATGCTAGTGAGTATGGACTTGGGGCGGTATTATCCCAGAAGCAGGATGATGGGTCTGAAGAGGTGATAGCACATGCATCGAGAGGTCTCAAGGGAGCAGAGATGAGATATTTGGTTATCGAAAAGGAGGCATTGGCGTGTTTCTGGGCTGTAGAACGTTTCAGGAATTTTGTGTGGGGAGTAGAATTTGTAATCCGCACAGATCACAAACCTCTTAAGGCTATATTCGAAAGTAAGGGCCTAGATAAAGTTTCCCGCAGAGTGGCAGGTTGGGTCACCAGGATGCAGACACATTGTTTTAAGATGGAGGTCATTCCAGGAAAGGATAACATATTCGCGGATAATTTGTCGAGGGTGAGAGTTGCTGACTCTGATGTTGTGGACAGTGAATAAATGGAATTAGTGTTTATCAATACCGACGGTATTGTGTCCAAACAGGAGTGGTTGGATGAGGTGAAGAAAGATGAGATCATGAGCAGGGTAATTCCATATGTGATGTCAACGGCATGGCCGAATAAAGTGGATCTGGCAGAGGGGGTGAAGCCGTTTTGGGAAGTGAAGGATGAGTTGTCTGTCACGGATGGGATTTTATTCAGGTGGGGAAGAGCGGTAGTCCCGATAGGGTTGAGGAAAAAGGTGATAGATTTAGCGCATTGTGGTCACATTGGCGTTACCAAAACCAAAGGGGTGTTGAGACAAGAATATTGGTGGCCTGGATTTGATAGAGAGATTGAGAATTACTTAGCTAGTTGTCAATTTTGCATCAAGAGTGGAAAGGGAGTTGTGGCCAAGAAGCAGCCATTGGTGGATGTGGGCCTCCCATCAAGGATATGGAGCGAGATAGCTATGGATATTCTAGGTCCTGTGGAGTTAGGTTACGGACGTGGAAAATTCATTGTTCTGGTTGTAGACCTGTTTTCTAGATGGGTGCATTTTAAGGTTGTGAGAAACATCACCGGAGAGAGTATGATAAAGATATTGCAGGAGATTTTTGCCAATGAAGGCCTACCGGAAAGTGTATTGACGGACAATGGTCCCCAGTTCATAGGTGGTAACTTTACCAGCTATTTAAGGAAGTGTGGAGTTGACCACAAAAGAACTTCATTGTACCATCCCGAATCCAATGGGGTAGTTGAAAGGATTAATAGGTGTGTGATGGAGAGTATTCGGATGGGTGAGGAGTGTGGTCAGGATAAAGGAGCCATGATACAAAGTAGGATATGGGCTTTGAGGATGGCGCCACATGCGACAACAGGTCTGTGCCCGTTCGAGCTTATGAGGGGCAGGAAGCCATATTCCGTGGCATGTCCGCCATGGCTTGGTAGGAGTAGAGAAACGGATCTGGTCGTTGATGAAGTGAGAAAGTAATTGGTGAAGAAGAAATCCGAATGGGTCATGCGCGAAAATCTTAAGAGAGGGAAGAAAGAATTGCACGTGGAGTGTGGAGATTGGGTCAGGATAAGGAAGGGAGTTGTCAAGAGGAAAGGAGAATCTCTTTATTCGGATCCTGTCAGAGTCGTGGCAGTCATGAAAGAGGCTGTACGTGTGACCGGAGGGCAAGTGTGGAATAAAGATAGAATTGCCACTGTGAGGAGAGCCCATGTATAGATGTGAGGAACGTCATGGGACTGTTGCTGCAGTGTCTTGGTATTAGTTGGTGTGTCTCGGTTGTTTGGAAACAGTGCGTGTGATTTTTCATTTAAATTAAAGATTTAAGCTCATAGGGTAAGTTAAATAAAAAGAAAAAAAAATGATGATTAGAGAAAGGGAGATGTGTTGTGATGTCTTATGGGAAGCAGGGAGCCTTTAATGCTTCCCCATATGATAATGTCTCAACCCTGTGTGATGTCATGGAATGTTCTGTTTGCATCTTGCGGAAAATGTTCTAAGTTGGTAAGTTGGAGGAAAGTGCTGAAGGAGAGGAGCCTCTGAGTGTTGGGGGTCTTCTTCCCTTACATGTAACCTAAATAAATACTGTTACATTGCTTACCTGACTGCGCCAGCCTCCTCATAACAATGGCGACGAGGATGGGATGAGAGGTCCCCGCAGACAGGTCAAAGGAGACCCCCAGCATCTGCCAGCGTCGAGTCGCGGCCTGCAGCAGGTGATCGCATCGCTCCCGACGTCTGCTCCGCCCGTACCTCCTCTGAGCAGCCTGGAGGACGGAGTTCGGAAGTGCTCCGTGAGGTAGGAGCCCCTGTGGGGAGAAGCGAAGGCGCCGCCAGAGAAGAAAGCGACAGGCAGTGGGCTGCTCCGCCCCACTGAGAAAAAAGAAGAGTGACAACACTTTGCAGAAACATTGTGTAATCCCTTAACAAAGCCAAAGGTGTTGCATGCACAGCAACAGCGATGCAGAAAAGATACTCTAGTGTAGTCAGAAAAGGGAACAGTTCCCTCACAAAGGAAACAGAGCATGCTAACGCAGCCACCGTGAAAAGGTGCAGCAGTGGCAGGAGCACTGCAAGCTTGTTTGTGTTTCCTCACATGGACAACTGTTACATCTTTCTATGGTCGCTGGTCGTGGTGGCACCGTGGCCGTGTTCGTTTTGCTGCCACTATTGGGGATTCCAACATGGCCGCTGGCACGCACCGTCCTTTTTTCCCGCTTGCATCTTCTCCCTCCTCAACGCAAAGGGGGGCGGAGCAGCCCACTGCCTGTCGCTTTCTTCTCTGGCGGCGCCTTCGCTTCTCCCCACAGGGGCTCCTACCTCACGGAGCACTTCCGAACTCCGTCCTCCAGGCTGTTCAGAGGAGGTACGGGCGGAGCAGACGTCGGGAGCGATGCGATCACCTGCTGCAGGCCGCGACTCGACGCTGGCAGATGCTGGGGGTCTCCTTTGACCTGTCTGCGGGGACCTCTCATCCCATCCTCGTCGCCATTGTTATGAGGAGGCTGGCGCAGTCAGGTAAGCAATGTAACAGTATTTATTTAGGTTACATGTAAGGGAAGAAGACCCCCAACACTCAGAGGCTCCTCTCCTTCAGCACTTTCCTCCAACTGACCAACTTAGAACATTTTCCGCAAGATGCAAACAGAACATTCCATGACATCACACAGGGTTGAGACATTATCATATGGGGAAGCATTAAAGGCTCCCTGCTTCCCATAAGACATCACAACATTAAGCAAGCTCTGTGAAAGAGGTAAAGGCAGCATGCTGAACAGGTATAGAATTTTAAGAACCAAAACCATCTTAATTGTGCCAACATTCCCCCAAATCGTACGATTGAGTTTAGACCACCCTTTACAGTCAGAAAAAGATATCTTTGAGCTTAATACACACATTATGTTCTAGCATATGCACAGTGTCTAGAGAAACAGAGATTCCTAAGTGTAACAAATCCATCCTTGGCCAGCGAAATTCATTATCGGGAATGCAACTTTTATAACACGTTTGGGTAATAGCAAGCATTTCTGTCTTAGATTTGTTTACCTTAAAATTCGATATCTTATCAAATCAATGAAACAGCTCCAGCACAGTCTGGATTCGAAAGAAACAAAAGAAAATCGTCTGCATACAGTAATACCTTAGATGCCACACTGAATACTTTGAATGGTATCATATGTTCTGATTGCCGCTGACAGTGGCTCAATAAATGTATTAAATAAAATAGGAGACAAGGGGCAGCCCTGACAGGTTCCACATTGAATGTTATACCCATTAGACCAAGACCCCTCCACCAGAATCTGTGCTCTTTACCTACCGTATAGGACTTGAAAGAATTGCATAAAATAGGGCCAAGCCAGCGTTTTTCCAATATAAATTGTAAATAGGTCCAGCTAACGCAATCAAACGCTTTTTGAGATTTATTTAAATAAGGAAGCATTATTAAATCATATATATTCTATAGAAAGACCTCCCATGGCCCCCCTTTTGTTGTTACACAACTATTCCACCAAGGCCAGTGCAAGGCAGAGCTCTCAAGTATTTCGTGGCCATGCGTGAGAAGTCAATCACGTCCTGTTTTTGCTTTGAATTATGGTTTTTATATTTTATATGGAAAGTAAAAACCTAAAAGTCCCGGATTTCAGCAGGAAACAAACAGGGATGGATGGGCTTCGCACTCATGGTTACGGGAAGCTTGAGAGGTCTGGGACCATAAACAGTACCACAAAGTCAAACTGTACAGATAGCGTGCAAGCCAACATTCCTACTCCAATTTGGGAGATGGTAGTACAGTAAGGCCATGAGTACCAAGTTAAAGCTGTGTGTGGATTAGGGTCTCCCTACTGGAATGCCCCATGTTAGCATGAATCAGATAGCAGCAACACAAGCTTGCTTTACACGGAGGAACGGTGCAGAATTATCAGTAATAACGTGTTTCCGCGCCGAGCAGCCGTCGAGTGATCACGGCCTCAGGGAAGGTCGCTCCGCTTCCGTAGCGTCGAGCGACCGCCGTGTCCCTGCAACGTTTGCGCAAGTAAGTGACTTCAGCTCCGATTAGCGCCCCTGCTGATCCCGGCCCGCACACACACTCGCCAGTGTGGGGAAGACACCGGACTTAGCAGATGATCTGCGTGGGAGGGATGTGAGGTGGGGAAGACGCCGGACTTCGCTACCGTATTTCCCCTAGCAGATGACCTGCGTGGGAGGGATGTGAGGTACCGTAAAACACCTAAAAGAGGAGCAAGTGAATTGGATTGAAGACTGCACTCGCAGTGCAGAAATATACCCGGGGTAAGAAAGTTTGTCTATGTGAGGCTGCAGTTGAATTTGGCCATCCGAAAAATGATCTCTTACTGCATTCAGTCCCAGATGTGAACTGTCACTGCGGATACACGCCGTGTTGGACTGGTGCAACAAACTCAGCAAGGATTGAGCTAGAAGAAGTAAACTTTCGTACAAAGGCATGGCAGCATTACCTGGCATATCTGGCCCGCCCATTTTCATGCCCACTCCAGGTGCGGCGAAGATTGCTTGGCCCCAGTGGCGAAAAGGATTTATGCACTATATGAGGGCAGCTGGAGGAACAGCATATTCTAGTGAAAGAAAAGTGGCATTGCTATTGCACTTCCTAGGTTATGAGGGACAGAGGATTTTCGAGACACTTCCTCAGTTGGTAGGGGATGGAAGCGGGGATGACTTGAATGAATTTGAATCGGCTCTGCTCAAATTAGATAAGCATTTCAACCCCAAAAGAAGTACAATTTTGGAGCGATATAACTTCCGCATGCGGATCCAGGCTCACGGGGAATCTGTTGAAGACTACGTCACCGCTCTCCGTCACCTTGCCCTGACATGCAAATTTCAAGGAAATTTTGATGAACATATCCGCGATCAATTCATGACGCATTGCCACTCAAATAAAATACGTGAGGAACTTTGGCTGAAGGACGAGCCAAATTTGGATGAATTATTGGACTTGGCCAAGTGTGTAGAGCACTCGCTGGCATGTGTTGCCAAGCTCTCCAAGACGGAAGGAAGTGACTCTATGGAAAACAGGCAGGAGGTGCTGAATGTGGGTGAAGGGAAGAACAAAAGGAAGGGAAGGAACAGGCAGAAGGAAAGGAACAACGCAGAAGAGAAGAGAAACCAAGTGTCGGCACAGAGAAGCGAAAAGAGAGAGGAAAAAAGGGGCGAGAGATTGTGTTATCGATGTGCCAGTGCGACGCACTTTGCATCCTCTGTAGTGTGTCCAGGGCGAAAGGCTGTATGCAATAAATGTAAAAGGAGAGGACATATTTCCACGTGTTGCAAAAACTATCAGTTTGGCCAAACGGGGCAAAGGAAGATCCTGTTTGTAGATGATGAGGATGATGGAGAATCATCAGAAGAAGATACTGCATTGGCATTGACAAATGTTATTGTGAATACAGTTAATGTTGTAGCCAGTGGTGGAAACACGGATGATTGTGAGCGTCCCTATGCCGTGGTGACAGTGAATGGGTGTAAGGTGTCAATGATGGCAGATTCATGGTCAAAAGTTACGTTAGTGTCCAGGAGTGCTTTTGAAGGCGAGATGAAGGGGAAGGTATCAGCATTGTCTGAACCTGACATAAATCCGGGAGGCTACAACCAAGATAAAATTGATTTGCTAGGTTATGTGTGGAGTAGATTTGAATTTAAAGGTCGCAGTTGTGATGGGAAAGTGTATGTAACAAAAAAGGGACAATCCCTATTGGGATGGAGAGAGCAGAGGAATTTAGGAATCAGACTAGACCCCAACCACCCCGAGCAAGTTTTACAAGTGTCAGAAGCATCCACGATGTCCTGCAAGTACGCGAGAGAGTTTAGTAAAGTGTTTGATGAGACTTTGGGAAGAATAAAGGGTTTTCAACATCAAATATTGCTAAAAAGCGGTAGTGTGCCCACCGTAGCCAAACTCAGACCGGTGCCCTTTGCCTTGCGGGACAGTGTTAAACAAGAATTGCAGAAATTGTTAAAGACATGGGTGACCGAGAGAGCTGGGGGTGTTGAATGGGTTTCCCCAGTCGTAATAGTGAAGAAAAGTTCAGGGGACATAAGATTGTGTGTGAATATGCGTGAGTTGAATAAATGCGTGTTGGTGGACTGGCACCCGCTACCCAACATGGGTGAGTTATTGACCATGGTCGGTGGGGGGAAGTATTTCTCCAAACTTGATATGACGTCGGCCTATCATCAGGTGGAGTTAGAGGAGACATGCAGAAAAGTTACAGCGTTTGTAACGCATGAGGGGGTGTTCCAGTTTAGGAGAATGCCTTTTGGGTTGGCATCTGCCTCCTCTGTGTTTCAGAAAATAATGGATCGCCTTTTGAGAGGAGTGAAGGGCTTGTTCTGTTTTCAAGATGATGTCTTGGTGAGTGGAGTGACTTTGGAGGAGCATGATGGGAATCTATACAAAGTGTTGAAGATATTTAAGGATAGGGGTATCACGCTGAGAGAAGAAAAGTGCAAATTTGCAGTGACAAATGTGGAATATTTGGGACATGAAGTATCGGGGAATGGCATTAGACCCAAAGAGGAGATGATAAATGCCATAAAGAGAGTGGAGAGACCTTGTAATAAGAGTGAATTGAGGTCTTTTCTCGGAATGACGGAATTTTATCAAAAATTTGTGGTAAATTATGCTGACAAGGTGCAAGAGATGAGAAAAGTTCTGAGGAAGGGTGTTGATTTTGTGTGGAATAGTCACTGTGATTTGGAATTTAATAGAATAAAGGAAGATGTAAACTTAGCCCGTCCTTTAGGATGTTTTGACACGAGAAGACTGTCTATCATTACTGTAGATGCTAGTGAGTATGGACTTGGGGCGGTATTATCCCAGAAGCAGGATGATGGGTCTGAAGAGGTGATAGCACATGCATCGAGAGGTCTCAAGGGAGCAGAGATGAGATATTCGGTTATCGAAAAGGAGGCATTGGCGTGTTTCTGGGCTGTAGAACGATTCAGGAATTTTGTGTGGGGAGTAGAATTTGTAATCCGCACAGATCACAAACCTCTTAAGGCTATATTCGAAAGTAAGGGCCTAGATAAAGTTTCCCGCAGAGTGGCAGGTTGGGTCACCAGGATGCAGACACATTGTTTTAAGATGGAGGTCATTCCAGGAAAGGATAACATATTCGCGGATAATTTGTCGAGGGTGAGAGTTTCTGACTCTGATGTTGTGGACAGTGAAGAAATGGAATTAGTGTTTATCAATACCGACGGTATTGTGTCCAAACAGGAGTGGTTGGATGAGGTGAAGAAAGATGAGATCATGAGCAGGGTAATTCCATATGTGATGTCAACGGCATGGCCGAATAAAGTGGATCTGGCAGAGGGGGTGAAGCCGTTTTGGGAAGTGAAGGATGAGTTGTCTGTCACGGATGGGATTTTATTCAGGTGGGGAAGAGCGGTAGTCCCGATAGGGTTGAGGAAAAAGGTGATAGATTTAGCGCATTGTGGTCACATTGGCGTTACCAAAACCAAAGGGGTGTTGAGACAAGAATATTGGTGGCCTGGATTTGATAGAGAGATTGAGAATTACTTAGCTAGTTGTCAATTTTGCATCAAGAGTGGAAAGGGAGTTGTGGCCAAGAAGCAGCCATTGGTGGATGTGGGCCTCCCATCAAGGATATGGAGCGAGATAGCTATGGATATTCTAGGTCCTGTGGAGTTAGGTTACGGACGTGGAAAATTCATTGTTCTGGTTGTAGACCTGTTTTCTAGATGGGTGCATTTTAAGGTTGTGAGAAACATCACCGGAGAGAGTATGATAAAGATATTGCAGGAGATTTTTGCCAATGAAGGCCTACCGGAAAGTGTATTGACGGACAATGGTCCCCAGTTCATAGGTGGTAACTTTACCAGCTATTTAAGGAAGTGTGGAGTTGACCACAAAAGAACTTCATTGTACCATCCCGAATCCAATGGGGTAGTTGAAAGGATTAATAGGTGTGTGATGGAGAGTATTCGGATGGGTGAGGAGTGTGGTCAGGATAAAGGAGCCATGATACAAAGTAGGATATGGGCTTTGAGGATGGCGCCACATGCGACAACAGGTCTGTGCCCGTTCGAGCTTATGAGGGGCAGGAAGCCATATTCCGTGGCATGTCCGCCATGGCTTGGTAGGAGTAGAGAAACGGATCTGGTCGTTGATGAAGTGAGAAAGTAATTGGTGAAGAAGAAATCCGAATGGGTCATGCGCGAAAATCTTAAGAGAGGGAAGAAAGAATTGCACGTGGAGTGTGGAGATTGGGTCAGGATAAGGAAGGGAGTTGTCAAGAGGAAAGGAGAATCTCTTTATTCGGATCCTGTCAGAGTCGTGGCAGTCATGAAAGAGGCTGTACGTGTGACCGGAGGGCAAGTGTGGAATAAAGATAGAATTGCCACTGTGAGGAGAGCCCATGTATAGATGTGAGGAACGTCATGGGACTGTTGCTGCAGTGTCTTGTTATTAGTTGGTGTGTCTCGGTTGTTTGGAAACAGTGCGTGTGATTTTTCATTTAAATTAAAGATTTAAGCTCATAGGGTAAGTTAAATAAAAAGAAAAAAAAATGATGATTAGAGAAAGGGAGATGTGTTGTGATGTCTTATGGGAAGCAGGGAGCCTTTAATGCTTCCCCATATGATAATGTCTCAACCCTGTGTGATGTCATGGAATGTTCTGTTTGCATCTTGCGGAAAATGTTCTAAGTTGGTAAGTTGGAGGAAAGTGCTGAAGGAGAGGAGCCTCTGAGTGTTGGGGGTCTTCTTCCCTTACATGTAACCTAAATAAATACTGTTACATTGCTTACCTGACTGCGCCAGCCTCCTCATAACAATGGCGACGAGGATGGGATGAGAGGTCCCCGCAGACAGGTCAAAGGAGACCCCCAGCATCTGCCAGCGTCGAGTCGCGGCCTGCAGCAGGTGATCGCATCGCTCCCGACGTCTGCTCCGCCCGTACCTCCTCTGAGCAGCCTGGAGGACGGAGTTCGGAAGTGCTCCGTGAGGTAGGAGCCCCTGTGGGGAGAAGCGAAGGCGCCGCCAGAGAAGAAAGCGACAGGCAGTGGGCTGCTCCGCCCCACTGAGAAAAAAGAAGAGTGACAACACTTTGCAGAAACATTGTGTAATCCCTTAACAAAGCCAAAGGTGTTGCATGCACAGCAACAGCGATGCAGAAAAGATACTCTAGTGTAGTCAGAAAAGGGAACAGTTCCCTCACAAAGGAAACAGAGCATGCTAACGCAGCCACCGTGAAAAGGTGCAGCAGTGGCAGGAGCACTGCAAGCTTGTTTGTGTTTCCTCACATGGACAACTGTTACATCTTTCTATGGTCGCTGGTCGTGGTGGCACCGTGGCCGTGTTCGTTTTGCTGCCACTATTGGGGATTCCAACATGGCCGCTGGCACGCACCGTCCTTTTTTCCCGCTTGCATCTTCTCCCTCCTCAACGCAAAGGGGGGCGGAGCAGCCCACTGCCTGTCGCTTTCTTCTCTGGCGGCGCCTTCGCTTCTCCCCACAGGGGCTCCTACCTCACGGAGCACTTCCGAACTCCGTCCTCCAGGCTGTTCAGAGGAGGTACGGGCGGAGCAGACGTCGGGAGCGATGCGATCACCTGCTGCAGGCCGCGACTCGACGCTGGCAGATGCTGGGGGTCTCCTTTGACCTGTCTGCGGGGACCTCTCATCCCATCCTCGTCGCCATTGTTATGAGGAGGCTGGCGCAGTCAGGTAAGCAATGTAACAGTATTTATTTAGGTTACATGTAAGGGAAGAAGACCCCCAACACTCAGAGGCTCCTCTCCTTCAGCACTTTCCTCCAACTGACCAACTTAGAACATTTTCCGCAAGATGCAAACAGAACATTCCATGACATCACACAGGGTTGAGACATTATCATATGGGGAAGCATTAAAGGCTCCCTGCTTCCCATAAGACATCACAACATTAAGCAAGCTCTGTGAAAGAGGTAAAGGCAGCATGCTGAACAGGTATAGAATTTTAAGAACCAAAACCATCTTAATTGTGCCAACATTCCCCCAAATCGTACGATTGAGTTTAGACCACCCTTTACAGTCAGAAAAAGATATCTTTGAGCTTAATACACACATTATGTTCTAGCATATGCACAGTGTCTAGAGAAACAGAGATTCCTAAGTGTAACAAATCCATCCTTGGCCAGCGAAATTCATTATCGGGAATGCAACTTTTATAACACGTTTGGGTAATAGCAAGCATTTCTGTCTTAGATTTGTTTACCTTAAAATTCGATATCTTATCAAATCAATGAAACAGCTCCAGCACAGTCTGGATTCGAAAGAAACAAAAGAAAATCGTCTGCATACAGTAATACCTTAGATGCCACACTGAATACTTTGAATGGTATCATATGTTCTGATTGCCGCTGACAGTGGCTCAATAAATGTATTAAATAAAATAGGAGACAAGGGGCAGCCCTGACAGGTTCCACATTGAATGTTATACCCATTAGACCAAGACCCCTCCACCAGAATCTGTGCTCTTTACCTACCGTATAGGACTTGAAAGAATTGCATAAAATAGGGCCAAGCCAGCGTTTTTCCAATATAAATTGTAAATAGGTCCAGCTAACGCAATCAAACGCTTTTTGAGATTTATTTAAATAAGGAAGCATTATTAAATCATATATATTCTATAGAAAGACCTCCCATGGCCCCCCTTTTGTTGTTACACAACTATTCCACCAAGGCCAGTGCAAGGCAGAGCTCTCAAGTATTTCGTGGCCATGCGTGAGAAGTCAATCACGTCCTGTTTTTGCTTTGAATTATGGTTTTTATATTTTATATGGAAAGTAAAAACCTAAAAGTCCCGGATTTCAGCAGGAAACAAACAGGGATGGATGGGCTTCGCACTCATGGTTACGGGAAGCTTGAGAGGTCTGGGACCATAAACAGTACCACAAAGTCAAACTGTACAGATAGCGTGCAAGCCAACATTCCTACTCCAATTTGGGAGATGGTAGTACAGTAAGGCCATGAGTACCAAGTTAAAGCTGTGTGTGGATTAGGGTCTCCCTACTGGAATGCCCCATGTTAGCATGAATCAGATAGCAGCAACACAAGCTTGCTTTACACGGAGGAACGGTGCAGAATTATCAGTAATAACGTGTTTCCGCGCCGAGCAGCCGTCGAGTGATCACGGCCTCAGGGAAGGTCGCTCCGCTTCCGTAGCGTCGAGCGACCGCCGTGTCCCTGCAACGTTTGCGCAAGTAAGTGCCTTCAGCTCCAATTAGCGCCCCTGCTGATCCCGGCCCGCACACACACTCGCCAGTGTGGGGAAGACACCGGACTTAGCAGATGATCTGCGTGGGAGGGATGTGAGGTGGGGAAGACGCCGGACTTCGCTACCGTATTTCCCCTAGCAGATGACCTGCGTGGGAGGGATGTGAGGTACCGTAAAACACCTAAAAGAGGAGCAAGTGAATTGGATTGAAGACTGCACTCGCAGTGCAGAAATATACCCGGGGTAAGAAAGTTTGTCTATGTGAGGCTGCAGTTGAATTTGGCCATCCGAAAAATGATCTCTTACTGCATTCAGTCCCAGATGTGAACTGTCACTGCGGATACACGCCGTGTTGGACTGGTGCAACAAACTCAGCAAGGATTGAGCTAGAAGAAGTAAACTTTCGTACAAAGGCATGGCAGCATTACCTGGCATATCTGGCCCGCCCATTTTCATGCCCACTCCAGGTGCGGCGAAGATTGCTTGGCCCCAGTGGCGAAAAGGATTTATGCACTATATGAGGGCAGCTGGAGGAACAGCATATTCTAGTGAAAGAAAAGTGGCATTGCTATTGCACTTCCTAGGTTATGAGGGACAGAGGATTTTCGAGACACTTCCTCAGTTGGTAGGGGATGGAAGCGGGGATGACTTGAATGAATTTGAATCGGCTCTGCTCAAATTAGATAAGCATTTCAACCCCAAAAGAAGTACAATTTTGGAGCGATATAACTTCCGCATGCGGATCCAGGCTCACGGGGAATCTGTTGAAGACTACGTCACCGCTCTCCGTCACCTTGCCCTGACATGCAAATTTCAAGGAAATTTTGATGAACATATCCGCGATCAATTCATGACGCATTGCCACTCAAATAAAATACGTGAGGAACTTTGGCTGAAGGACGAGCCAAATTTGGATGAATTATTGGACTTGGCCAAGTGTGTAGAGCACTCGCTGGCATGTGTTGCCAAGCTCTCCAAGACGGAAGGAAGTGACTCTATGGAAAACAGGCAGGAGGTGCTGAATGTGGGTGAAGGGAAGAACAAAAGGAAGGGAAGGAACAGGCAGAAGGAAAGGAACAACGCAGAAGAGAAGAGAAACCAAGTGTCGGCACAGAGAAGCGAAAAGAGAGAGGAAAAAAGGGGCGAGAGATTGTGTTATCGATGTGCCAGTGCGACGCACTTTGCATCCTCTGTAGTGTGTCCAGGGCGAAAGGCTGTATGCAATAAATGTAAAAGGAGAGGACATATTTCCACGTGTTGCAAAAACTATCAGTTTGGCCAAACGGGGCAAAGGAAGATCCTGTTTGTAGATGATGAGGATGATGGAGAATCATCAGAAGAAGATACTGCATTGGCATTGACAAATGTTATTGTGAATACAGTTAATGTTGTAGCCAGTGGTGGAAACACGGATGATTGTGAGCGTCCCTATGCCGTGGTGACAGTGAATGGGTGTAAGGTGTCAATGATGGCAGATTCATGGTCAAAAGTTACGTTAGTGTCCAGGAGTGCTTTTGAAGGCGAGATGAAGGGGAAGGTATCAGCATTGTCTGAACCTGACATAAATCCGGGAGGCTACAACCAAGATAAAATTGATTTGCTAGGTTATGTGTGGAGTAGATTTGAATTTAAAGGTCGCAGTTGTGATGGGAAAGTGTATGTAACAAAAAAGGGACAATCCCTATTGGGATGGAGAGAGCAGAGGAATTTAGGAATCAGACTAGACCCCAACCACCCCGAGCAAGTTTTACAAGTGTCAGAAGCATCCACGATGTCCTGCAAGTACGCGAGAGAGTTTAGTAAAGTGTTTGATGAGACTTTGGGAAGAATAAAGGGTTTTCAACATCAAATATTGCTAAAAAGCGGTAGTGTGCCCACCGTAGCCAAACTCAGACCGGTGCCCTTTGCCTTGCGGGACAGTGTTAAACAAGAATTGCAGAAATTGTTAAAGACATGGGTGACCGAGAGAGCTGGGGGTGTTGAATGGGTTTCCCCAGTCGTAATAGTGAAGAAAAGTTCAGGGGACATAAGATTGTGTGTGAATATGCGTGAGTTGAATAAATGCGTGTTGGTGGACTGGCACCCGCTACCCAACATGGGTGAGTTATTGACCATGGTCGGTGGGGGGAAGTATTTCTCCAAACTTGATATGACGTCGGCCTATCATCAGGTGGAGTTAGAGGAGACATGCAGAAAAGTTACAGCGTTTGTAACGCATGAGGGGGTGTTCCAGTTTAGGAGAATGCCTTTTGGGTTGGCATCTGCCTCCTCTGTGTTTCAGAAAATAATGGATCGCCTTTTGAGAGGAGTGAAGGGCTTGTTCTGTTTTCAAGATGATGTCTTGGTGAGTGGAGTGACTTTGGAGGAGCATGATGGGAATCTATACAAAGTGTTGAAGATATTTAAGGATAGGGGTATCACGCTGAGAGAAGAAAAGTGCAAATTTGCAGTGACAAATGTGGAATATTTGGGACATGAAGTATCGGGGAATGGCATTAGACCCAAAGAGGAGATGATAAATGCCATAAAGAGAGTGGAGAGACCTTGTAATAAGAGTGAATTGAGGTCTTTTCTCGGAATGACGGAATTTTATCAAAAATTTGTGGTAAATTATGCTGACAAGGTGCAAGAGATGAGAAAAGTTCTGAGGAAGGGTGTTGATTTTGTGTGGAATAGTCACTGTGATTTGGAATTTAATAGAATAAAGGAAGATGTAAACTTAGCCCGTCCTTTAGGATGTTTTGACACGAGAAGACTGTCTATCATTACTGTAGATGCTAGTGAGTATGGACTTGGGGCGGTATTATCCCAGAAGCAGGATGATGGGTCTGAAGAGGTGATAGCACATGCATCGAGAGGTCTCAAGGGAGCAGAGATGAGATATTCGGTTATCGAAAAGGAGGCATTGGCGTGTTTCTGGGCTGTAGAACGATTCAGGAATTTTGTGTGGGGAGTAGAATTTGTAATCCGCACAGATCACAAACCTCTTAAGGCTATATTCGAAAGTAAGGGCCTAGATAAAGTTTCCCGCAGAGTGGCAGGTTGGGTCACCAGGATGCAGACACATTGTTTTAAGATGGAGGTCATTCCAGGAAAGGATAACATATTCGCGGATAATTTGTCGAGGGTGAGAGTTTCTGACTCTGATGTTGTGGACAGTGAAGAAATGGAATTAGTGTTTATCAATACCGACGGTATTGTGTCCAAACAGGAGTGGTTGGATGAGGTGAAGAAAGATGAGATCATGAGCAGGGTAATTCCATATGTGATGTCAACGGCATGGCCGAATAAAGTGGATCTGGCAGAGGGGGTGAAGCCGTTTTGGGAAGTGAAGGATGAGTTGTCTGTCACGGATGGGATTTTATTCAGGTGGGGAAGAGCGGTAGTCCCGATAGGGTTGAGGAAAAAGGTGATAGATTTAGCGCATTGTGGTCACATTGGCGTTACCAAAACCAAAGGGGTGTTGAGACAAGAATATTGGTGGCCTGGATTTGATAGAGAGATTGAGAATTACTTAGCTAGTTGTCAATTTTGCATCAAGAGTGGAAAGGGAGTTGTGGCCAAGAAGCAGCCATTGGTGGATGTGGGCCTCCCATCAAGGATATGGAGCGAGATAGCTATGGATATTCTAGGTCCTGTGGAGTTAGGTTACGGACGTGGAAAATTCATTGTTCTGGTTGTAGACCTGTTTTCTAGATGGGTGCATTTTAAGGTTGTGAGAAACATCACCGGAGAGAGTATGATAAAGATATTGCAGGAGATTTTTGCCAATGAAGGCCTACCGGAAAGTGTATTGACGGACAATGGTCCCCAGTTCATAGGTGGTAACTTTACCAGCTATTTAAGGAAGTGTGGAGTTGACCACAAAAGAACTTCATTGTACCATCCCGAATCCAATGGGGTAGTTGAAAGGATTAATAGGTGTGTGATGGAGAGTATTCGGATGGGTGAGGAGTGTGGTCAGGATAAAGGAGCCATGATACAAAGTAGGATATGGGCTTTGAGGATGGCGCCACATGCGACAACAGGTCTGTGCCCGTTCGAGCTTATGAGGGGCAGGAAGCCATATTCCGTGGCATGTCCGCCATGGCTTGGTAGGAGTAGAGAAACGGATCTGGTCGTTGATGAAGTGAGAAAGTAATTGGTGAAGAAGAAATCCGAATGGGTCATGCGCGAAAATCTTAAGAGAGGGAAGAAAGAATTGCACGTGGAGTGTGGAGATTGGGTCAGGATAAGGAAGGGAGTTGTCAAGAGGAAAGGAGAATCTCTTTATTCGGATCCTGTCAGAGTCGTGGCAGTCATGAAAGAGGCTGTACGTGTGACCGGAGGGCAAGTGTGGAATAAAGATAGAATTGCCACTGTGAGGAGAGCCCATGTATAGATGTGAGGAACGTCATGGGACTGTTGCTGCAGTGTCTTGTTATTAGTTGGTGTGTCTCGGTTGTTTGGAAACAGTGCGTGTGATTTTTCATTTAAATTAAAGATTTAAGCTCATAGGGTAAGTTAAATAAAAAGAAAAAAAAATGATGATTAGAGAAAGGGAGATGTGTTGTGATGTCTTATGGGAAGCAGGGAGCCTTTAATGCTTCCCCATATGATAATGTCTCAACCCTGTGTGATGTCATGGAATGTTCTGTTTGCATCTTGCGGAAAATGTTCTAAGTTGGTAAGTTGGAGGAAAGTGCTGAAGGAGAGGAGCCTCTGAGTGTTGGGGGTCTTCTTCCCTTACATGTAACCTAAATAAATACTGTTACATTGCTTACCTGACTGCGCCAGCCTCCTCATAACAATGGCGACGAGGATGGGATGAGAGGTCCCCGCAGACAGGTCAAAGGAGACCCCCAGCATCTGCCAGCGTCGAGTCGCGGCCTGCAGCAGGTGATCGCATCGCTCCCGACGTCTGCTCCGCCCGTACCTCCTCTGAGCAGCCTGGAGGACGGAGTTCGGAAGTGCTCCGTGAGGTAGGAGCCCCTGTGGGGAGAAGCGAAGGCGCCGCCAGAGAAGAAAGCGACAGGCAGTGGGCTGCTCCGCCCCACTGAGAAAAAAGAAGAGTGACAACACTTTGCAGAAACATTGTGTAATCCCTTAACAAAGCCAAAGGTGTTGCATGCACAGCAACAGCGATGCAGAAAAGATACTCTAGTGTAGTCAGAAAAGGGAACAGTTCCCTCACAAAGGAAACAGAGCATGCTAACGCAGCCACCGTGAAAAGGTGCAGCAGTGGCAGGAGCACTGCAAGCTTGTTTGTGTTTCCTCACATGGACAACTGTTACATCTTTCTATGGTCGCTGGTCGTGGTGGCACCGTGGCCGTGTTCGTTTTGCTGCCACTATTGGGGATTCCAACATGGCCGCTGGCACGCACCGTCCTTTTTTTCCCGCTTGCATCTTCTCCCTCCTCAACGCAAAGGGGGGCGGAGCAGCCCACTGCCTGTCGCTTTCTTCTCTGGCGGCGCCTTCGCTTCTCCCCACAGGGGCTCCTACCTCACGGAGCACTTCCGAACTCCGTCCTCCAGGCTGTTCAGAGGAGGTACGGGCGGAGCAGACGTCGGGAGCGATGCGATCACCTGCTGCAGGCCGCGACTCGACGCTGGCAGATGCTGGGGGTCTCCTTTGACCTGTCTGCGGGGACCTCTCATCCCATCCTCGTCGCCATTGTTATGAGGAGGCTGGCGCAGTCAGGTAAGCAATGTAACAGTATTTATTTAGGTTACATGTAAGGGAAGAAGACCCCCAACACTCAGAGGCTCCTCTCCTTCAGCACTTTCCTCCAACTGACCAACTTAGAACATTTTCCGCAAGATGCAAACAGAACATTCCATGACATCACACAGGGTTGAGACATTATCATATGGGGAAGCATTAAAGGCTCCCTGCTTCCCATAAGACATCACAACATTAAGCAAGCTCTGTGAAAGAGGTAAAGGCAGCATGCTGAACAGGTATAGAATTTTAAGAACCAAAACCATCTTAATTGTGCCAACATTCCCCCAAATCGTACGATTGAGTTTAGACCACCCTTTACAGTCAGAAAAAGATATCTTTGAGCTTAATACACACATTATGTTCTAGCATATGCACAGTGTCTAGAGAAACAGAGATTCCTAAGTGTAACAAATCCATCCTTGGCCAGCGAAATTTCATTATCGGGAATGCAACTTTTATAACACGTTTGGGTAATAGCAAGCATTTCTGTCTTAGATTTGTTTACCTTAAAATTCGATATCTTATCAAATCAATGAAACAGCTCCAGCACAGTCTGGATTCGAAAGAAACAAAGAAAATCGTCTGCATACAGTAATACCTTAGATGCCACACTGAATACTTTGAATGGTATCATATGTTCTGATTGCCGCTGACAGTGGCTCAATAAATGTATTAAATAAAATAGGAGACAAGGGGCAGCCCTGACAGGTTCCACATTGAATGTTATACCCATTAGACCAAGACCCCTCCACCAGAATCTGTGCTCTTTACCTACCGTATAGGACTTGAAAGAATTGCATAAAATAGGGCCAAGCCAGCGTTTTTCCAATAAAATTGTAAATAGGTCCAGCTAACGCAATCAAACGCTTTTGAGATTTATTTTAAATAAGGAAGCATTATTAAATCATATATATTCTATAGAAAGACCTCCCATGGCCCCCCTTTTGTTGTTACACAACTATTCCAACCAAGGGCCAGTGCAAGGCAGAGCTCTCAAGTATTTCGTGGCCATGCGTGAGAAGTCAATCACGTCCTGTTTTTGCTTTGAATTATGGTTTTATATTTTATATGGAAAGTAAAAACCTAAAAGTCCCGGATTTCAGCAGGAAACAAACAGGGATGGATGGGCTTCGCACTCATGGTTACGGGAAGCTTGAGAGGTCTGGGACCATAAACAGTACCACAAAGTCAAAACTGTAACAGATAGCGTGCAAGCCAACATTCCTACTCCAATTTGGGAGATGTAGTACAGTAAGGCCATGAGTACCAGTTAAAGCTGTGTGTGGATTAGGGTCTCCCTACTGGAATGCCCCATGTTAGCATGAATCAGATAGCAGCAACACAAGCTTGCTTTACACGGAGGAACGGTGCAGAATTATCAGTAATAACGTGTTTCCGCGCCGAGCAGCCGTCGAGTGATCACGGCCTCAGGGAAGGTCGCTCCGCTTCCGTAGCGTCGAGCGACCGCCGTGTCCCTGCAACGTTGCGCAAGTAAGTGCCTTCAGCTCCGATTAGCGCCCCTGCTGATCCCGGCCGGCACCACACTCGCCAGTGTGGGGAAGACACCGGACTTAGCAGATGATCTGCGTGGGAGGGATGTGAGGTGGGGAAGACGCCGGACTTCGCTACCGTATTTCCCTAGCAGATGACCTGCGTGGGAGGGATGTGAGGTACCGTAAAACACCTAAAAGAGGAGCAAGTGAATTGGATTGAAGACTGCACTCGCAGTGCAGAAATATACCCGGGGTAAGAAAGTTTGTCTATGTGAGGCTGCAGTTGAATTTGGCCATCCGAAAAATGATCTCTTACTGCATTCAGTCCCAGATGTGAACTGTCACTGCGGATACACGCCGTGTTGGACTGGGTGCAACAAACTCAGCAAGGATTGAGCTAGAAGAAGTAAACTTTCGTACAAAGGCATGGCAGCATTACCTGGCATATCTGGCCCGCCCATTTTCATGCCCACTCCAGGTGCGGCGAAGATTGCTTGGCCCCAGTGGCGAAAAGGATTTATGCACTATATGAGGGCAGCTGGAGGAACAGCATATTCTAGTGAAAGAAAAGTGGCATTGCTATTGCACTTCCTAGGTTATGAGGGACAGAGGATTTTCGAGACACTTCCTCAGTGGTAGGGGATGGAAGCGGGGATGACTTGAATGAATTTGAATCGGCTCTGCTCAAATTAGATAAGCATTTCAACCCCAAAAGAAGTACAATTTTGAGCGATATAACTTCCGCATGCGGATCCAGGCTCACGGGGAATCTGTTGAAGACTACGTCACCGCTCTCCGTCACCTTGCCCTGACATGCAATTTCAAGGAAATTTTGATGAACATATCCGCGATCAATCATGACGCATTGCCACTCAAATAAAATACGTGAGGAACTTTGGCTGAAGGACGAGCCAAATTTGGATGAATTATTGGACTTGGCCAAGTGTGTAGAGCACTCGCTGGCATGTGTTGCCAAGCTCTCCAAGCGGAAGGAAGTGACTCTATGGAAAACAGGCAGGAGGTGCTGAATGTGGGTGAAGGGAAGAACAAAAGGAAGGGAAGGAACAGGCAGAAGGAAAGGAACAACGCAGAAGAGAAGAGAAACCAAGTGTCGGCACAGAGAAGCGAAAAGAGAGAGGAAAAAAGGGGCGAGAGATTGTGTTATCAATGTGCCAGTGCGACGCACTTTGCATCCTCTGTAGTGTGTCCAGGGCGAAAGGCTGTATGCAATAAATGTAAAAGGAGAGGACATATTTCCACGTGTTGCAAAAACTATCAGTTTGGCCAAACGGGGCAAAGGAAGATCCTGTTTGTAGATGATGAGGATGGATGGAGAATCATCAGAAGAAGATACTGCATTGGCATTGACAAATGTTATTGTGAATACAGTTAATGTTGTAGCCAGTGGTGGAAACACGGATGATTGTGAGCGTCCCCTATGCCGTGGTGACAGTGAATGGGTGTAAGGTGTCAATGATGGCAGATTCATGGGTCAAAAGGTACGTAGTGTCCAGGAGTGCTTTTGAAGGCGAGATGAAGGGGAAGGTATCAGCATTGTCTGGAACCTGACATAAAGCCGGGAGGCTACAACCAAGATAAAAATTGATTTGCTAGGTTATGTGTGGAGTAGATTTGAATTTAAAGGTCCGCAGTTGTGATGGGAAAGTGTATGTAACAAAAAGGGACAATCCCTATTGGATGGAGAGAGCAGAGGAATTTAGGAATCAGACTAGACCCCAACCACCCCGAGCAAGTTTTACAAGTGTCAGAAGCATCCACGATGTCCTGCAAGTACGCGAGAGAGTTTAGTAAAGTGTTTGATGAGACTTTGGGAAGAATAAAGGGTTTTCAACATCAAATATTGCTAAAAACGGTAGTGTGCCCACCGTAGCCAAACTCAGGACCGGTGCCCTTTGCCTTGCGGGACAGTGTTAAACAAGAATTGCAGAAATTGTTAAAGACATGGGTGACCGAGAGAGCTGGGGGTGTTGAATGGGTTTCCCCAGTCGTAATAGTGAAGAAAAGTTCAGGGGACATAAGGATTGTGTGTGAATATGCGTGAGTTGAATTAATGCGTGTTGGTGGACTGGCACCCGCCTACCCAACATGGGTGAGTTATTGACCATGGTCGGTGGGGGGAAGTATTTCTCCAAACTTGATATGACGTCGGCCTATCATCAGGTGGAGTTAGAGGAGACATGCAGAAAAGTTACCAGCGTTTGTAACGCATGAGGGGTGTTCCAGTTTAGGAGAATGCCTTTTGGTTGGCATCTGCCTCCTCTGTGTTTCAGAAAATAATGGATCGCCTTTTGAGAGGAGTGAAGGGCTTGTTCTGTTTTCAAGATGATGTCTTGGTGAGTGGAGTGACTTTGGAGGAGCATGATGGGAATCTATACAAAGTGTTGAAGATATTTAAGGATAGGGGTATCACGCTGAGAGAAGAAAAGTGCAAATTTGCAGTGACAAATGTGGAATATTTGGGACATGAAGTATCGGGGAATGGCATTAGACCCAAAGAGGAGATGATAAATGCCATAAAGAGAGTGA